>NC_057802.1:587167319-587175684 GCF_018294505.1 Triticum aestivum | reverse complement strand
TCAATTTTATATGATTTTAGTTTCAATAATAATAGAGGTTTCTTATAATGTTTTGAACAGAAAATACTTTGTTAATTTTAGTTTCATAAATTTTATTAAAGTTTATTTTATTTTGTCGGAACACAAGAAGTCCAGAGTTGTAATAAGTTATTAAAAATAAAAAAGAGGCGCAATGCTCGTTGATTTGCTTCAAGCCTTTCGGAATAGTGTAGACTGCACTGCACATAGCTCCATGCAGTCTACCTTATTCCTCAAGGCTTGAAGCTAAGCAACGTGAGCATTGCGCCTCTTCTTCATCGTCTCTACACTCAGGGCTTATAAACCGCTCGTAGTGCCTCTCAGCTAGCGAGGTGGTACTAAAAACTGCTTAGTAAGAAACTCTAGTACCGGTTCGTGGCACCAACAGGGACCAAAGGGTGGAATTGGTCCCAGTTCGTGCCACCAACCGGGACCAATGGCCTTGCACAGCGGCGTGGTGGTGAGTTTAGTCCCACCTCGCTAGCTGAGAGAGAGCCGCACCTGTTTATAAGGTGCGGTGCGCCTGAGCTGTCGAGCTCCTCTCTAAAGCAGGCTTACGGGCCTAACCTCTCTGTACATGCATGTGGGCCTACTGGGCCTTCTGCAGGCCTGAATCCTGGCCCATGGATGGGTTTCTAATCGTATTCAGGCCGTGGTGGCCCAGTAGGTGGCATAATTTTTAATTTTTGGCCTGTTATTTTTCATGCATTTACTAATTATTTTGAGCTATAAGACCCTAAAATTGAAAAGCCTTTCAAATGAACTCTGAGAAGGTTGAAAGTTGGCATGGTATCATCATTTCATCCACATAGCATGTGCAAGAAAGTTGAGAGGGTGATGGCAAAAACTAGATGCACTTCTTGTACAAAACGGACAATGGTATCATACTCGTCTATTACAAAGTTGGCATGGTATCATCATAATAGTTGCGGGAGAAAGTCTTCACTTTTTCTTCGCTTGTGTCATTTGCTTATTGCGCCGTAACCATGGATAATCTTCATCGTTTATCAGGATGCTTGGGTCAGCCTTGACTTTGAAGGGAGGAATTTCATGAAACTTTTCATAATCTTCAGACATGTCTGTCTTGCCCTCCACTCCCACAATGTCCCTTTTTCCTGAAAAAACTATGTGGCGCTTTGGCTCATCGTATGATGTATTCGCTTTCTTATCTTTTCTTTTCCTCGGTCTGGCAGACATGTCCTTCACATAGATAACCTGTGCCACATCATTGGCTAGGACGAACGGTTCGTCAGTGTGCCCAAGATTGTTCAGATCCATTGTGGGTCTACCTGTACCCCGCCTCCTGACAGATTGACCCATTTGCACTTAAACAAAGGGACCTTAAAATCATGTCCGTAGTCAAGTTCCCATATGTCCATTATGTAACCATAATATGTGTCCTTTCCCCTCTCGGTTGCTGCATCAAAGCGGACACCGCTGTTTTGGTTGGTGCTCTTTTGATCTTGGGCGATCGTGTAAAATGTATTCCCATTTATCTCGTATCCTTTGTAAGTCAATACAGTCGAAGATGGTCCCCTGGACAACGAGTACAACTCATCACAAACAATGGTGTCACCTCTGAGACGTGTTTCCAACCAACTGCTGAAAGTCCTGATGTGTTCACATGTAATCCAGTCGTCACACTACTCCGGGTGTTTGGAGCGCAGACTGTTCTTGTGTTCATCGACATACGGGGTCACCAAGGTAGAGTTCTGTAGAACTGTGTAGTGTGCTTGAGACCAAGAATATCCGTCCCTGCATATTATTGAGTCCCCCTCCAAGCGTGCCTTTTCCAGTCAGTCTCCCCTGATACCGCGATTTAGGGAGACCTATCTTCTTAAGGCCAGGAATGAAGTCAACACAAAACCCAATGACATCCTCTGTTTGATGGCCCATGGAGATGCTTCCTTTTGGGCTAGCGCGGTTACGGACATATTTCTTTAGGACTCCCATGAACCTCTCAAAGGGGAACATATTGTGTAGAAATACGGGCCCCAGAATGACAATCTCGTCGACTAGATGAACTAGGACGTGCGTCATGATATTGAAGAAGGATGGTGGGAACACCAGCTCGAAACTGACAAGACATTGCGCCACATCACTCCTTAGCCTTGGTATGATTTCTGGATCGATCACCTTCTGAGAGATTGCATTAAGGAATGCACATAGCTTCACAATGGCTAATCGGACGTTTTCCGGTAGAAGCCCCCTCAATGCAACCGGAAGCAGTTGCGTCATAATCACGTGGCAGTCATGAGACTTTAGGTTCTGGAACTTTTTCTCTGGCATATTTATTATTCCCTTTATATTCGACGAGAAGCCAGTCGGGACCTTCATACTGAGCAGGCATTCAAAGAAGATTTCTTTCTCTTCTTTCGTAAGAGCGTAGCTGGCAGGACCTTCATACTGCTTCGGAGGCATGCCGTCTTTTTCGTGCAAACGTTGCAGGTCCTCCCGTGCCTCAGGTGTATCTTTTGTCTTCCCATACACGCCCAAGAAGCCTAGCAGGTTCACGCAAAGGTTCTTCGTCACGTGCATCACGTCGATTGAAGAGCGGACCTCTAGCTCTTTCCAGTAGGGTAGGTCCCAAAATATAGATTTCTTCTTCCACATGGGTGCGTGTCCCTCAGCGTCATTCGGAACAGCTAGTCCGCCGGGACCCTTTCCAAAGATTACGTGTAAATCATTGACCATAGCAAGTACGTGATCACCGGTACGCATGGCGGGCTTCTTCCGGTGATCTGCCTCGCCTTTGAAATGCTTGCCTTTCTTTCGACATTGATGGTTGGTCGGAAGAAATCGACGATGGCCCAGGTACACATTCTTCCTGCTTTTGTCCAGGTATATACTTTCAGTGTCATTTAAACAGTGCGTGCATGCGTGGTATCCCCTGTTTGTCTGTCCTGAAAGGTTACTGAGAGCGGGCCAATCGTTGATGGTTACAAACAGCAACGCGTGCAGGTTAAATTCCTCCTGTTTGTGCTCATCCCACGTACGTACACCGTTTCCATTCCACAGCTGTAAAAGTTCAACTAATGGCCTTAGGTACACATCAATGTCGTTGTCGGGTTGCTTAGGGCCTTGGATGAGAACTGGCATCATAATGAACTTTCCGCTTCATGCACATCCAAGGAGGAAGGCTATACATACATAGAGTCACGGGCCAGGTGCTGTGATTGCTGCTCTGCTCCCCGAAAGGATTAATGCCATCCGCGCTTAAACCAAACCATACGTTCCTTGGGTCAGCTGCAAACTCAGCCCAGTACTTTCTCTCGATTTTTCTCCATTGCGACCCGTCAGCGGGTGCTCTCAACTTCCCGTCTTTCTTACGGTCCTCACTGTGCCATCGCATCAACTTGGCATGCTCTTCGTTTCTGAACAGACGTTTCAACCGTGGTATTATAGGAGCATACCACATCACCTTCGCAGGAACCCTCTTCCTGGGGGGCTCGCCATCAACATCACCAGGGTCATCTCGTCTGATCTTATACCGCAATGCACCGCATACCGGGCATGCGTTCAGATCCTTGTACGCACCGCGGTAGAGGATGCAGTCATTAGGGCATGCATGTATCTTCTGCACCTCCAATCCTAGAGGGCATACGACCTTCTTTGCTGCGTATGTACTGTCGGGCAATTCGTTATCCTTTGGAAGCTTCTTCTTCAATATTTTCAATAGCTTCTCAAATCCTTTGTCAGGCACAGCATTCTCTGCCTTCCACTGCAGCAATTACAGTATGGTACCGAGATTTGTGTTGCCATCTTCGCAATTGGGGTACAACCCTTTTTGTTGATCCTCTAACATGCGATCGAACTTCAGCTTCTCCTTTTGACTTTCGCATTGCGTCCTTGCATCGACTATGACCCGGCAGAGATCATCATCATCGGGCACTGGTTCCTCTTGATCTTCAGCAGCTTCCGCCCTTGCAGCATCATTGGGCACATCGTCTGGTTCCTCTTGATCTTCAGCAGCTTCCCCCGTTGCAGCATCACCGTATTCAGGGGGCACATAGTTGTCATCGTCCTCTTCTTCTTCGTCGTCTTCCATCATAACCCCTATTTCTCCGTGCCTCGTCCAAACATTATAGTGTGGCATGAAACCCTTTTAAAGCAGGTGGGTGTGAAGGATTTTCCGGTCAGAGTAAGACTTCGTATCCCCACATATAGGGCATGGACAACACATAAAACCATTCTGCTTGTTTGCCTCAGCCACTTCGAGAAAATCATGCATGCCCTTAATGTACTCGGAGGTGTGTGTGTCACCGTACATCCATTGCCAGCTCATCTGCGTGCATTATATATAATTAAGTGTGTCAAAAACCATTACAGAACATCATGAATAGATAATTAAGTGACCAAATTAATAGAAGTTCATCATCACATTAGAACCAAAGTACATACATAGTTCTCATCTAGCAACATATATATAGCTCTGCAGAGCATCTAATTAATTAAACCATACATTGAAACTATGTAAAACATTTCAATGCGAAAACAAATGCGATCATAATCGCAACCAAGGTAACAATTGATCCAACGGCATAATGATACCAAGCCTCGGTATGAATGGCATATTTTCTAATCTTTCTAATCTTCAAGCGCATTGCATCCATCTTGATCTTGTGATCATCGACGACATCCGCAACATGCAACTCCAATATCATCTTCTCCTCCTCAATTTTTTTAATTTTTTCCTTCAAGTAATTGTTTTCTTCTTCAACTAAATTTAACCTCTCGACAATAGGGTCGGTTAGAATTTCCGGTTCAACCAATAAAATCTATGTCACGTTGTTTGGTATATTTATCATAAACAATAAATGAACCAAATAGTTATAAAAAGATAATATATACCACATCCGAATCATAGACAGGACGAGGGCCGACGGGGGCGGATACCAAAACCATCGCACTATGTAATAAGAAGGAATAATAAAAGTAACAAAATTAGACAAGTAACTATCTAAAGTAAGAATTTTTTCCTTTCAGAAAGAAGATAAGAACAAGAGGCTCACCACGGTGGTGCTGGCGACGAGATCAGCACGGGCGATCGACGGCGGTGAAGACGGGGACGGGACGTGACGGACCGCTAAACCTAGACAAATCTCGGGGAAAATGGAGCTCGGAGGTCGAGTTTCGAGAGGACAAAGATTAACTAGTGTGGCTCAGACATTTCATCGAACACCTCATGTGCATAGGAGGTGAGCTAGAGCACCCAAATGCCCTCCCCTCGCCGGCCAGAAAAAACAGAGCACTCTGGAGTGCTCTGCTGTGTCGATGGGGTATATATAGGGAACTCATTGGTCCTGGTTGGTGGCACCAACCGGGACTAAAGGCCTTTGGTCCCGGTTGGTGCCACGAACCAGGACCAATGCCCCCTTTAGTCCCGGTTGGTGGCACCAACCGGGACCAAAGGCCTTGTGCTGCCCCGCGTCAAAAGTTTAGTCCCACCTCGCTAGTTGAGAGAGCTCGAGAGTGGTTTATAAGCGCTGCTGCGCCCACCCTCTCGAATTCCTCTCAACTGCAGGCTTTCGGGCCTAACTGTTCTCTTTGCCTGTGGGGCCTACTGGGCCTTCTGCGGGCCTGAATCCTGTCCCATGGATGGGTTTCTAGTCGTATTCAGGCCGTGGTGGCCCAGTAGGTGGCATAATTTTTTTCCTCTGTTTTTTTCTCTTTTGCTTTATTGTTTTGTTTTGTTTCTACTTACAACAAAAAACATATTTATTTTATTTCTAATTACTTATGTATTTTACTTTAATTATTTTATTTTTATTTATTTTACTGCTGCTATTTTTATATATTTTACTGCTGCTATTTTTACTTAATTTATTAAGGTTTATTTATTGTAGTTACTATAGTTTATTTTATTTTATTTTTTTAAGGTTTATTTAGTTTTATTTATTTTATTAACGTTTATTTATTTTATAAATATAACAAATGAACATAGATGCGCTTATAGAGAAAATTCAACCTAAATTCATAATAAATTTCTATAAAATTTACTGTGAATTTAGGTCAAATTCCCTGTATAAGGGCATCTATTTTCACTTTAAGAGAAGCTCAACAAGGCAGAGAGGGACGGCCTTATAAACTGATGTGAGCGCCCTTCGGTTGGCGAGGTGGGACTAAACACTGGCCACAACTAGGACCAGGCCTTTAGTCCCGGTTTGTGGTAGGAACCGGGACTAAAGGGTGGTGGGCCAGGAGCGTGGCCCATTGGTCCCGGTTTGTCCCACCAACCGGGACCAAAGGGTCCGGACGAACGGGGACCAATGCCCCCACGAGGCCCGCCAGGTCCCTGGCCGCACGAACCGGGACCATTGCTCACATTAGTCCCGGTTCGTGACTGAACTGGGACTAATGTGAAAACTGTCCTGTGACCTAAGCCCTGTTTTCTACTAGTGAAATTTCCTTTAGTACCGGTTGGTGTTACCAACCGGGACTAAAGGTGGACCTCCAGGCAGCGGCCACGTGGAGGGCCTTTAGTCCCGGTTCGTGTAAGAACCGGGACTAAAGGGGGAGGCTTTAGAAACGACCCTTTAGTCCTGGTTCCACAACCGGGAGTAAAGGCCCTTATGAACCGGGCCTAAAGGCCCTTTTTCTACTAGTGTATATGATGTCATTTTGCCTAGAAAAAAATGAAGAAAAGACTTTCACGATGAATCATCATCGTCTCGAGGCGGAACCTGGGCAGGAGCAATTTTGCTCTCTGGCGGAGCGATTCCGCCGGGGATACTTCCCTCCTAGAGGGGGAAATCGAAGCCATCGACATCACTGATGATACTCTCATCATGGGAGGAGGGATCTTCATCAACATCTACACCAACACCCTCTCATCTCAAACCGTACTTCAACTCTTGTATTCAATCTTTGTCCCAAAACCTCAGATCAGTACATGTGGGTTGCTAGTAGTGTTGATTACATCTTGTAGTTGATGCTAGTTGGTTTATTTGATGGAACATTATATGTTTAGATCCTTAATCATATAAAATACCCCTATGATCTTGAAGATGAATATGATTTTTGAGTACTTACTTTTATTCTTGAGGACATGGGAGAAGTCATGTTATAAGTAATTGTGTTAATTTGGTATTTGTTCAATATTTAGATGATATATGTGTTGTTCTTCCTCTAGTGGTGTCGTGTGAACACCGACTACATGAAACTCCACCATGTTTGGACCTAGGGGAAGGCATTGGAGAGTAATAAGTAGATGATGGGTTGCGAGAGTGACAGAAGTTTAAACCCTAGTTTATGAGTTATTCTATAAGGGGCTTATTTGGATCCATATGTTTCATGCTATGGTCAGATTTATCTTAACTCTTATTTTGTAGTTGCAGATGCTTGCAAGAGGGAGTAATCATAAGAGGGTTGCTTTTTCAAATAAGAACAACACCTTAGCTTCGGTCCACTAACATACCAAATTATCAAAGTAGTGAACATGAATCAACTAAGCATAATGAATGTGACTAGACGTGTGTCCTCGAGAACGCTTTGCTTAATATAAGAGAACTTACTGGCTTGTCCTATGCTATAAAAGGATTGGGCCACCTTGCTGCATTCTTGCTACTATTGTGACTTGTCACCAATTATCTTGCTATCAAACTACTTGTTATTGCTACTTTCAGTACTTGCAAAGAATACCTTGCTGAAAACAGCTTGTCATTTCCTTCTACTCCTTGTTGGTTTGGGCACTCTTAGTTATAGAAAGGACTACAATTGATCCCAAATACTTGTGGGTCATCAAGGATGTGTGACCCCATGTCAGATACACCACAAAGGGCAAATAACCCATTACTTGGGCCATTGCTCTTGAGCACCTCTGTCCCCGACGGGAGCCGATCTCACAAAAATTGCCACACAAAAAATTATCTTCGAGGTAGGGGTGCGTTCCGCAGGGGCGCAATCCATGCAATAGATGGTCTACAACACAATGTGTGGTAGTCTGAGGTGACGGAGAAATCTCCCGAGGGAGTTAGGCTCCAGGAGGCAGTGTCCAAAGAGTCTGCGAGCACTGGCGGAAGGGCGGCCGCAAGTTAGCCCATCCCAGCATCTCAACTGGCCAAAAGTGCAATGGAACAAGATGTTCCAATGTCAATTCTGAGCCGCGGCAGAGACCAGTTGTTATAGATTCACACAAATAGTAAACAGGTTTGGAAACCCTGTGCATAATGAGGCTCCACCAACCCAGTGGTCAAGCCAAAACATGACTCCTTGGACACTGTCGATAGAGAAGGACAACCCCAGGCGAATCTCATGTTAGATCTTTCGGATGGACTTCCAAAACTGGGAACCATTCGAGCAAGAACAGACAAAGAGTGGCTAGCCCCAAAGGTACTTTTCCTAAATA
>NC_057802.1:587142937-587167165 GCF_018294505.1 Triticum aestivum | reverse complement strand
ACACACGTAAGCATGAGGGAGACATTCATACGATGGGAGGCAAGGATGCCTAACCCTCCCAGGTCCTTTGGCAAGTGTGTGGTATTTCTGTTGGCCGTTCATTACTTGCCAGAAGAAGTGTGAGAGGACTTTATCGAATGGGCTATGCACTCCATCCGGTAGGATATACAACACCATCATATACATGGGGAGGCTAGAGAGACTGGAGTCAATCAGGACCGTCTTACTTCCCTTAGAAGTAAACCGTCCGCACCAAAGTTTTGCCTGAGTGGAGAACCTCCCCATAAGAGGGCCGAACCCGCTTAGTAGAACACTCGAGTCAAAAAGCGGAAACTCCAAATACTCTATGGGTATGGCGGCCAACCTACAATTCAGGTTTTCCGCAATCCACTACTGCCCCGCTGCAGAATAGCCTAAAACGACCACCTCGCTCCTCTCAAAATTTATCTTCAGCCCTGAATGGCTTCGAAGCAGAGGAGGAGGAACTTAACGTTAACAATATCCATGTCCAAACCCTCTACCATAATTATGGTATCATCCACATATTGAAGATGTGTGACCACACCCCAATGGATTAGGTGCCTACCACACCTGTGAGGTGGCCGACGACTCTAGCTTTATCCAATATGGTTGTGAGGGTGTCCACCGTAAAGTTGAATAGGAGGGGGGATAGCACCCCCCTACCTCACCCCCCTCGAGGAACAGAAGACGTATCCAACCTCCGTTAATGGTCGTGCTCGTGGTCCGTACTAGCTGCATGATCCAAGCGCACCATCCGTCATTCAACCCCCTACGCTCAAGCACCAAGCTTAGGAAAGAGCAATGCAAGGCGATCGTATGCCATCTGATAGTCAAGCTAAGGAAAATGCCCTTATGACGTATCCTACTAACCTCAGGCGAGAGTTTTATTGGCGACAAAGATGGTGCCCACCACTCTTCAGATCTCTTCGTGGCACATGCCACAAGCCCCTTGGAATCACCCCCATTACATTTGCATGTTGCTTTGATGATCGTCCTTCGGCAAGTATGGAATGTTCTCATCTTCGAATCATCCCCATTACATCTGCATGTTGCGTTGGTGCTTGATACTCTTTGTCATGCCATGGCCAAGATGGTTCTGGTATTCTTTCAATGTAACCCCCTCCTTCTCATTAGTTTTTCCTCTTTCTCATTACTCATACTTTGAATTTCCTTGTCATGGCCCCAGCTTCAAAGATTGCACTATGCCATATTGATCATGTTTGAGTTATTGAATCAAACCATGGGGATTACATCTCCCTTGATTCTTCAAAAAAAAACCTTTACACCACAAGAGCCTATACATGAGTTGCAACTATATGAGCACTTATACAGTTGGCTAGAATTTGATCACCTAACACTAATAATTTATTTATTTTTGCTCTGCAAAGTTTTTTTTACCACTGCGAACTAGTGTTTAAAGGTGGGTATTCTCACTATATTAGTACATTTGGTATAGTCAACATTTCGACCCCTTCTCCAAAAACAATGTGCATAACATAACCACTAGTACCATCCTGATTCTCACACATACACACACGGTACATGATGTAGAGATGTACTAATATAGTGAGAATACCCACCTTTAAACACTAGTTTGTAATGGTAGAAAACTTTGCAGAGCAAACAAAATAAATTATTAGTGTCAGGTGATCAAATTCTAGCCAACTGTATAAGTGCTCATACAGTGGCAACTCACATATAGGTCTTGCGGTGTGAAGTTTTTTTTGAGGAATCAAGGGAGATAGAATCCCCATGGCTTGATTCACTAACTCAAACGTGATAAATATAGCATGCTACAATCTTTGAATCTATGGCCATTACAAGGAAACTCAAACTATGAATAATGAGAAAAAGGAAAAACTAATGATAAGGAGGGGGTTACATTGAAAGAATACCAGAACCATCTTGGCCATGGCATGACAAAGATTATCAAGCACCAACACAACATGCAGATGTAATGGGGGTGATTCGAAGATGAGAACATTCCATACTTGCCGAAGGACGATCATCAAAGCAACATGCAAATTTAAAGGGGGCAATTCCAAGGGGCTTGTGCCATGTGCCATGAAGAGGTCTGAAGAGTGGTGGGTGTCGGTGTCAAAACCGGCGGATCTCGGGTAGGGGGTCCCGAACTGTGCGTCTAGGATCGATGGTAACAGGAGACGGGGGACACGATGTTTACCCAGGTTCGGGCCCTCTCTATGGAGGTAATACCCTACTTCCTGATTGATTGATCTTGATGAATATGAGTATTACAAGAGTTGATCTACCACGAGATCGTAATGGCTAAACCCTAGAAGTCTAGCATGTATGACTATGGTAATGTATATATCTCTGTCCTTTCCGGACTAACCCCTCCGATTTATATAGACACCGAGGGGATCTAGGGTTTACATGGAGTCAGTTACATGAGAAGGAATCTCCGGTCGCCAAGCTTGCCTTCCACGCCAAGTAGAGTCTGATGTCTACTACACAACCTTCTTCTTGTAGACGTTGTTGGGCCTCCAAGTGCAGAGGTTTGTAGGACAGTAGCAAATTTCCCTCAAGTGTATGACCTAATGTTTATCAATCCGTGGGAGGTGTAGGATGAAGATGGTCTCTCTCAAGCAACCCTGCAACCAACTAGCAAAGAGACTCTTGTGTCCCCAACACACCCAATACAATGGTAAATTGTATAGGTGCACTAGTTCGGCGAAGAGATGGTGATACATGTGCAATATGGATGGTAGATATAGGTTTTTGTAATCCGAAAATATAAAAACAGCAAGGTAACGAATGATAAAAGTGAGCGTAAACGGTATTGCAATGCTAGGAAATAAGGCCTAGGGTTCATACTTTCGCTAGTGCAAGTTCTCTCAATGATAATAACATAATTCGATCATATAACTATCCCTCAACAAGCAACAAAGAGTCACTCCAAAGTCACTAATAGCGAAGAACAAACGAAGAGATTATGGTAGGGTACGAAACCACCTCAAAGTTATTATTTCGGATCGATCTATTCAAGAGTTCGTACTAGAATAACACCTTAAGACACAAATCAACCAAAACCCTAATGTCACCTAGATACTCCAATATCACCTCAAGTATCCGTGGGTATGATTATACGATAGGGATAATTGATATTATGCCCATAGTTGGGTCACACTCGACAGGTTTACCCCTACTTTTCGAAAATACTCTTTCCTGCCCAAACCACTTTGGCTCTCTTGTGTTTTTGCCCTTCGGTCTGGTCAAAGGCGTGTGACTGTTAGAGAGACATTTTTCTGGACCATCTTGCCCCTCCTTACAACTCCAGTTAAAAATCAAAGAAAAAACAATGTTACACTTACATGTGGGACCCAATTCAATGCAAAAGAAAAAAACTTCCCTCTCTCTTCCCTATGGGACCCACGCCCCCATCCCCCTTCCTATCTTCTTCCTCCCCTAGCTCCCGCATGGCTCCCCCGCTCACCCCGCTGCCGGTCACCCACGCCAGTGCCTCCCCGACCTCGAGCCGCTGGACGAGCAGCTGCTGCCCATCTGCCCGCCGCCGGTCCCCAGTGCCTCCCCAACCTCCATCCCAGCCAGATCCGGTCCAGCCCGAGCCTCCCGCGGTCGGATCTGCCGTCTCTGCCGCGCCCCAATGCCCCACCCTGAACCTGGCCTCCCCTCCATCGCGTCACTTCCCCTTGCCCAAGGATCCCGCTGCCCGTCCCTGGACCCACCTTGTCCCGGTGGCTCTGGCCGCCCATCCCTCGAGGTCCAGCATGTGCTCATCGGAGGTGCCCGCTGGCTAGAGGTTGGCTGCCCCCGCCATGCAGTCCATCAGCGGGCCGGTCGGCAGAACTGGGCGGTGTCTGGGGTGGGAGAGGAAGGTGGTAGTGGGGGGCGTCGACGGCAGGTCATGCGACGCCGGCGACACGGGTGCGGCGAAACCAGGATGGGGAAAGTGAGGTGTTTCGGGAGGGAGAGAGAGAGAGTGTATGTTTTTCTTTTTTTCTTTCGCATTTAGTTGGGTCCCACATGTAAGCATCACATTGTTTTTTTCCTTTGATTCTTAACTGAAGTTGGAAAGAGGGGCAAAATGATCCAGAAAAATGTCACTCTGACGGTCAAACGCCTTTGACTGGACGGAACTGAGACAGAAGGGCAAAAACACGAGAGAAGCAAAGTGGTTTGGACAGGAACGAGTATTTTTGAAAAGTAGGGGTAAACCTGTCGAGTGTGACCCAACTAAGGGCATAATATCAATTATCCCTATACGATATGCATCACACAATCTCAGATTCGTCTATTCAACCAACACATAGAACCTCAAAGAGTGCCCCAAAGTTTCTACCGGAGAGTAAAGACGAAAACGTGTGCCAACCCCTGTGCATAGGTTCATGGGCGGAACCCGCAAGTTGATCACCGAAACATACCTCAAGTGGATCAATAGAATACCCCATTGTCAACACGGGTATCCCACGCAAAACATACATCAAGTGTTCTCAAATCATTAAAAGAGTCAATCCGATAAGATAACTTCAAAGGGGAAACTCAATCCATTTGAAGAGAGTAGAGGGGGAGAAACATCATAAGATCCAACTATAATAGCAAAGCTCGCGATACATCAAGATCGTATCACCTCAAGAACACGAGAGAGAGAGAGAGAGAGAGAGATCAAACACATAGCTACTGGTACATACCCTCAGCCCTGAGGATGAACTACTCCCTCCTCGTCGTGGAGAGCGCCGGGATGATGAAGATGGCCACTGGTGAGGGTTCCCCCCTCCGGTAGGGTGCCGGAACAGGGTCCCGATTGGTTTTTGGTGGCTACAGAGGCTTGCGGCGGCGGAACTCCCGATCCATTCTGTTCCCCGATGGTTTTAGGGTATATTGGTATATATAGGAGGAAGAAGTACGTCAGGGGAGCCACGAGGGGCCCACGAGGGTGGAGGGCACGCCCAGGGGGGTGGGCGCGCCACCCTGCCTCGTGCCTTCCTCGTTGATCCCCTGACGTGCACTCCAAGTCTCCCGGATTGCTTTCTTTCCAAAAATAACTTTTCCGAAGGTTTCATTCCGTTTGGACTCCTTTTTTGCGAAATACTGAAACAAGGGAAAAAACAGAAACTGGCACTGGGCTCTGGGTCAATAGGTTAGTCCCAAAAGTAATATTAAAGTGCATAGTAAAGCCCATAAAACAGCCAAGATGGATAATATAATAGCATGAATACTTCATAAATTATAGATACGTTGGAGACGTATCAGAGTCCAATCTGGAGACGGGTACAGTCTTTGGCCTTCACGTCTTCACAACCCATCAGTCCGGCCCAAAGGATAACAGGCCAGACACCCGAGGACCCCTTAGTCCAGGACTCCCTCAGTAGCCCCTGAACCTGGCTTCAATGACGAGGAGTCCGGCGTGCAGATTGTCTTCGGCATTGCAAGGCGGGTTCCCTTTTCTCCGAACTCCAAGATAGTCTTTGGATGCGATGATAGTATCTGGACCTGCCATATACCACACACAACCGAGAGAATATATATTTTCACATGAGTTCTATCCGCTGACAACTTTTTACAACATGACATTACGTTTGTCCGGTCGTAATTTCGAACCGCTTTTCGTTTGCCGCTCCACGTTTTGAGACGCGGTTGCCATTGGCACGTCTTGTCAAAGCAGAGATCATGTCCCCTTATCGCGGGATTCTCATCAATGCGGGCATGGGTAACCCAACCGTGCCGTTTATATAGCCCTTGGAAATAGGCGAGTTTTTAGGACGAGTGGGGAGGCGCTTGATATTCGCGGCCTTTATAAGGGGATAAGGACACTCTCCCTTTACCCACACCCTTCTTCATCTTCAGTCCTTCCGTCCTCGAGCTCTAGCGCCCAAGCTTTAGCTTTTCCTCGTTCGAGAAGGCACTCCAATCATGTCCGGATCCGGCGCTGGAGGCAAGTGGATGGCCTCCTCCGTTAAGGACATCACGGAGCTCCGGGAGGCCGGCTATTTAGCCAAGGAGATTGCTCACCGACTCCCGGCAAAAGGGGAAATCGTCCCTACCCTCGAGCCCTAGGAGAGGGTTGTGTTTCTCACACACTTCGTCCGTGGGCTGGGATTCCCTCTTCATCCATTTGTCTGTGGATCGATGTTTTACTATGGGTTGGACTTCCACGATCTGGCCCCCAACTTTATCCTCAATATCTCAACATTTATCATTGTGTGCGAGGCCTTTCTCCGCATCCCGCCTCACTTCGTCCTATGGCTAAAGACCTTCAACGTGAAACCGAAGGTGGTGAGCGGTCAACAAGCAGAGTGCGGAGGCGCCATGGTGGGCAAAATGCCCAGCGTCACCTGGCCCGAAGGCTCCTCCGCGGTGACGGTGAAGGGATGGCAGTCGGGGTGGTTTTACATCACCGAGCCGCGTGACGCCGATTGGGTAGCAGCCCCCGAATTCCGATCCGGAGTTCCGATGCGGCTCACTTCCTGGCAAGAGAAGGGCCTGACCTGGGGATCCTCGAACGAGATAACTGGGCTCCAGACATGCGTCCAGAACATGATAACCAAGAAGATCAAGCTTGTGAATGTGATCCTGGTCATGCTCATTCGCCGGATCCTTCCGTGCCAACACCGGACTTGCTATTTGTGGGAGTACGACCCCGCCAAGCACCAGACGCTGCTAGGGCTCTTCGGCGCAATGCATGAAGGCATCTGGAAAGCGCTCTTCAAGGCTGGCGAGACGCCCCCGCCCACGACTGAAAATCGAGGGCTTAGCTCAGAGCGCCAGGCCAATCCGGTAAGTCTTTTAATGTTTTCAAGGTATACCCTTCACCGGCATATTTTGAGGATGGATTCTGAGCTCTTCCACCTACTTTACCAGGCCTAGATCGAGGTGGCGGGGCAGATTAACTGTCCATCTCCGCTTCCTGAGGAGGAAGAATTCCCACTTCTGACGAAGATGTTGTTTCCGGCGCCGTATGACGTGCCAGAGAAGACGGCCAAGAAAGCGGCCAAAGGGGCCAAGAAAGGCCCTTTCCGAAAAGACGCTCCGGACATGACGTCCGAGGACGAGACTTCCTCTTCGTCCGCTGACGATGAAGAGGAAGAAGAAAACGATTCCCCACCTGAGGTGGGGAGGAAGAAGAGGGCGGCCCCCCCAGATCCGGAGGCGAAAGCACCTAAGAGGGTTAAAGGCTCCCAAGCGGATAACTCCGTGTGGGATGTTGATAGCAGTCCGAAGCGACCTCGCCGGACCAAGCCTCGGGCCGCCTCGTGAGTACCAGAATCAGAAACATCTGGCCTTCTTGGTTTGTAATATTGATACGTCTTAAACCTTGTCATTGCAGTCCGGCACACGATGGCTCCCCGCGATCCTCGACAAAGGATTCGCTGGACTCGCGGGAGATGGCGAGCATGTCTCCGCCACCTGCTCATTCCGTCTCACCCAAGGGTGATGACGAGGTGGTGTCCAAAAAGACTTTCCCAGGCCGGGGGAGATTCCGGAGATCATCGGGGTGACGTCCCAGGATGACTCCTCGGCTGCCGGACATATGGTGGAAAAAGTCCCCACGGGGACTGGTGACGGGGCCCGAGTTCCCTTCAGGCCTCAGCCGGATACCATTCCGGAGATCTACATGGCTCCGGGGTCTAGCTAACGGCATTCCCCCCCAAGGAGGGAATGTGCCTGTTCCACCGGTGACCTCTGTCCAACCAGAGGCACCGGATAATCTGCTGGAGGCGCTACGAGGCGCCTCTATCGTGGATGAGCATCGTGTCCTTATGGACACGGTAATAGAGAAGGTTCAGTTCGTCAAAAGCGGACTGACCGAAGCCTGCACTAGCCTTCTAACAGGCTTTGAGGTAAGTAATGTGATTGTAGGGAAAATATCACCGTATAGACAGTAGCCCTTGATGCTCTGTTTGGTGTTCGGGAGGAAAAAGCCAAACAGAGGATCGAGAATAAATATCGCAGGAGTCTAACATTAGTTGTCTATGTGAATAAGCAGGTATCGCTGCAGGCTGCCACTGCTCATGCTGCGGAAGTTTCCGGACTGAAGCGGAAACTAGAGCGGGCCGAGGAGGAGCTCGGCCTCGTGAAGAAGCAGCTGGAGGATAGCCAAGGTATGCAGTAACCTATGGGTACATTTCGAAAAAATGAGTAGTCCAACCGGACTAAAGTGTCATAAACTTTATTAGGGGCCACGACCGAGGTGGCGGCCCTTAAGAAGGCGCTAGCCGAGGCCGAGGACAAAGCGGCCAAGGAACACGCCTCGCGCGAGAAGCACGAGGCCCGGGTTGGCGAGGCGCAGCAACAGGTACAGGGCGCGATAGAGAGGTTTGAGTCCTTGGAGCGCGATTGTAAGGTGCAAGAGTCCGAATTGGCGAAGGCCCGGCAGAGCACACAGGATGCACGAGCGAAGCCCAGAGCGCCCTCCAGGAAATTCAGGCGGCCAAGAAGAGTACGGCGGGTAAATCTTTCACCATGCATAGCAAGTATGTAGAAGAAACGTTCCTTGTACTTATCCTGAACTTGGATTTTCCAGGGGTGTTTACGGATCTGCCGCACAGTGTGTCGAGTGCTGCCGAGCATTATAGAGCCAAAGAAGGGATGTCTACAGAGAAGCTATTCTGGTCCCAATATATGGGATCCGAACATCCGGTGCCCTTCAGCGACCAGCTAAAGCAGTTGGTCGAGCTACACAGGTTCGCAGAGCTAGCCATGAAGGACCTGATAGTCTGGCTATGGCCTGCCGATCCTATACCTAGCAGCAACTTCGGGCTTGTGCAGCAGCTTGTGAGTGCCTGTCCGCGGCTCGAAGCCGTGAAGTGATCGGTCTGTATTGAAGGTGCGCGCATGGACTTTGCCCGCGTCAAGACGCATTGGGCGAAGCTGGATGCCAAGAAGCTAGTGACCGAGGGGCCGCCGGAGGGCAAGGAGCATCGTCGGCCCGAGCACTATTTTGATGGTGTCCTGGAGGGGTCCCGCCTTGTCGCGGAGCAATGTTCGAAGGATATCATATTCCCATGAGAACATGTGTATTACCTTGCCCTGTAATATGGAACAATGGTGTTATGTAGTATAATGCTTATGATTTAAATTTACCTCCTGTGCGGCCGTTTATTAACTCTGAGGGTTGACCAGTCGTCGGCTTCTGCCCCTACGTAGATAGTACGGGGGTGTTCGGGATAAATCTAAACACTCTTTACTCCACATTCTGGTCCTTAAAGGAGGTGTTTAGCGCAACAAACAATGCAATCAGACTATGCGGCCTTTACCGCCCTCACTTAGCCATAGGAGTTTGACAATTAAGAAAGTTGGCGAAGCCCCTTGTATTCGGAGGACCGAACTAGGGGCGCTATGCACGCCAAATCGGGGGAACCGATTCTTCGCAAGAAGCGGAAGAAATCTCTAACGATTTGGAACCTCTCGAACAGCTGACCGGCTCTCGCCGCATCATGACAGTCAGTTTTCGGCTTTCTCTACTGAGGTGCTCGTCCGGAAGAACCGGGACACAATCGTAGTAGTTCTCCCTTTACTACCCTAGCCGATATAGCGGAACGTAAGGTAGTAAGCACAGGAGCCGGGCAACCCAACTATTGACCAAAGACATGATTCGGAGCCGATGCATATAATGCTATAAGTTTGGGGTGCCGAACTATACTATAAAAGTGTTCAGACTTTTTATTGCCGTAGTGTTGGGTGTAATGAAACCCCTGGCATAGTAATACGTACCATTGTGTACGTGTGCAGTGAGTGATTAATACTGAGGTGAGTAAACGTAAAAATGAAATAATAAGCTGACGCTACCGTGTATTCACCATTGTGGTGTAACTAGTACGTCAAGGCGTACTTTGTACAAGTAATGCGATAAGCAAGTAGGGCTATTTAACATGCCGCAACCAAGGGCGAGCTACGTGCGGGTATGAAAAGCAAGTATGGCAATCGTTTAGTAGAGACCACCTGGGGATTCCCTTGTAAGCTAGAGCTCCTTGCCTCCTTGGTATGTTCTGCAAGCGGGTTGTCATGATAGACCTCCAAAAGATAACAAAACCTGTAAAAAGAAAAAGTAAAAGCGTGTGAATCCCAGGGTCGGTCGAGCCGTACAGTGGATCGCGAACGAGTTATGCCTCCGTCAATTCCCATGGGGTTTTGAGTGCGTAGTTTATGTACGCGCGGTATTAGTGCCCTTGCCTCATCGGGGCTGGGACGGAGGTCAAATTGCTAATTCGGCTCTTGACGAGCCGAGCTGTCCTGCTGCAGTGTGGTCCGGACCCTCTTGATGATGTCCAGGGGCTCGGCAGCCGGATTATAATGCTGCTTGAGAAGACCGCTCTGTACTTCTGCTGCTAGGGCGGCAGTGTGCTCCTCTGTACGGAGGGAGCGTTCCGTGTTTCCATTTACTGTAATGATGCCATGTGGACCGGACATCTTTAGCTTGAGATAAGCGTAATGTGGCACCGCGTTGAATCTAGCGAATGCGGTTCGTCCGGGCAGGGCGTGATAGCCGCTGCGAAATGGGACGATATCGAAGATTAGTTCTTCGCTTCGGAAGTTATCCGGGGAACCGATTACTACCTCCAGCGTTATTGAGCCCGTACAACAGGCCTCTACGCCTGGTATGACTCCTTTAAAGGTAGTCTTCGTGGGCTTGACCCGTGAGGGGTCGATGCTTATTTTACGTACTGTATCCTGATAGAGCAGGTTGAGGCTGCTACCACCGTCCATTAGGACTCGTTTCAAGTGAAATCCGTCGATGATTGGGTCGAGGACCAGTGCGGCTGAGCTGCCGTGGCGGATGCTGGTTGGATGATCTCGACGGTCAAAGGTGATTGGGAATGACAACCACGGATTGAATTTCGGGGCGACTGGCTCTAACGCGTAGACGCCCCTAAGTGCGCGCTTGCGCTCCCTTTTGGGGATGTGTGTAGCGTATATCATGTTCACCGTTTTGACTTGAGGGGGAAATTTCTTTTGCCCCCCAGTGTTCGGCTGTCGGGGCTCCTCGTCATCGTCCTTGCTCAGTGATTCTCCTTCCTTATTTCTGCTGTTGACCTTGCTGGCTTGTTTAAAGACCCGGCAATCTCTGTTAGTATGGTTGGCCGGTTTGTCTGGGGTGCCATGTATCTAGCAAGGACGATCGAGTATACGGTCCAAGCTTAATGGTCCTCCGCTGCTCCTTTTATAGGGCTTCTTTCGCTGGCCGGACTTGGAGCCACTGAATCCGGCGTGAACCGTGGTGTCATCGGTGTTATCGCCATTGCTTCGGCGTTTGTGTCTGTTGTGCCGGAGCTTGCCGGTGCTGTTTTTGGCCTCGGAGGGGCCTGTTTCGTTGGTTGTGTTTGTACTGCGAGCCAGCCAACTATCCTCTCCCGCGCAGAAGCGGGTCATAAGTGTCGTGAGGGCTGCCATGGACCTCGGCTTTTCCTGGCCGAGGTGGCGGGGGAGCCATTTGTCCCGGATGCTATGCTTAAAGGCCGCTAGGGCTTCGGCATCCGGACAGTCGACGATCTTGTTCTTTTTGGTTAGGAACCTAGTCCAGAATTTTCTGGCTTATTCTCCAGATTGTTGAACTATGTGGCTTAAGTCATCGGCATTGGGTGGCCGGACATATGTACCTCAGAAGTTGTCGAGGAAGGCTTCTTCCAAGTCCTCCCAGCTGCCGAAAGAGTTTTCAGGCAGACAGTTTAGCCAGTGTCGAGCTGGTCCTTTGAGCTTTAACGGGAGGTATTTGATAGCGTGGAGGTCGTCTCCTCGGGCCATATGGATGTGCAGAGTAAAATCTTCGATCCACACTGCAGGGTCGGTTGTTCCGTCGTATGATTCAATATTGACAGGCTTGAACCCCTCGGGGAATTCATGATCCAGCACCTCATCTGTAAAGCAGAGAGGGTGTGCGGCACCTCTATAGCGGGCCGCGTCACGGCGCACCTCCGACGAAGTCCGTCTATGGTTATCGGCCCGGGTGTGATTAAGTTTGTCACGTCCGAATAGGTAGCTGTCGTCCTGAGTATGGAAACGTCCTCGCGATCCGTATATAGATCTGGTGTGTCCTGCTCTATTGTCCAATTCCTGCCGAAGATCGTATGTATGGTCCCGAGCTGGTCTGTCCCTGTTTTTGCGAGGCGGTGGTGCGTGCTGCTGTTCGGCCTGAGTTGCCGTTTTATCCCGACCGCGGGATGGCCGTCCCGCCGTTCTATCCCGACCACGTGGTGGTCGGTCCGCATTGCGCGAGGGAGGTATGGGATCTGGTGCCTCCTCATCGAACTGAGGTAGCAGTCTGCGTTTTGGGTAGCTCTTGGCTGGACGCTTGAGGCCGTATTCTTCGGCTGTCAGGACATCAGTCCATTTGTCGACGAGCAGATCTTGTTCGGCTTGAAGCTGCTGCTGTTTCTTTTTCAGGCTCCTTGCAGTGGCTATGAGCTGAAGCTTAAAGCGCTCCTGCTCCAGAGGATCCTCAGGCACGATAAAGTCTTCGTTGCCGAGGCTTTTCTCCTCCTCGAAGGGTGGACGGTAACTATCGTCCTCTGAGTTATCTTCTATGGCCTATTCGTCAGGGTTGTCTTGCCTGCTGTCATGTTCCTCCTGTTCGGATGTAGCCCCGACAGGGTCTTCATTGTTTTCGGCATCGCCCTGAGTACTATTTGCTCCGGTGCCAGTGTTGTCGTCCTTTGAGCGACGGGGCTTAGAGCAGCGTTTGGGCCGCCGGCGCTTGGACTGCGTCTCAGAGGTTTTATTCGCATCTGGCTCTTCTTTGTCGTCGCCAGATCCTTTAGGTGTATCAACCATGTACACGACGTACGAAGAGGTAGCCGTCCAACGTCCAGTGAATGGCGGGTCTTGGCCTTGCTCCTTGTCGGCATGGTCGTACACACCGTCGGTGTCTTCGGAGCAATAGTCAAGCACGTCTGTGGCTATGAAGTGGGTGGCGGGTGGGAAGCAAAATTCCTCGTCATCCGTCTCTAGCTCGAACCGGACATAGTTCGGCTGTGAGTTCTTCTCCAAGGACAAATTCTTTAAAGAGTTTAGCACGTTACCCGAAAGGTGAATGCTGGAAGATGTCTGCGGCGCTAAATTCAAAAATCGATAACCGATCCAACTCGGTGTCCGCTGGCATACCTGGTCTGGAACTTATAGCCGGAAACGAGTCTGGAGTTCCATTGACGCGAATATTGTGGGATGTCGCGTCCGTGTGCGGCTCCAACGCCGCGGACTCTGTGGCCTCGGATGGCACGATCTGCTTTTGGCTCTAAGGCCGTTGCAGCAGCAGGAACCATCTCCTGGGTGTGATCCGATGACAGATTTAAGTCATGTTCATCGGGGCGAGGGGGAGCAATCGCCGCGGGCTCGAATCCCTTGAAGATCAAGTTTCCACGGATATCCGCGACGTAGTTCAAGCTTCCAAATCTGACCTGATGGCCAGGGGCGTAGCTATCGACCTGCTCAAGATGGCTAAGCGAGTTGGCCCACAGTATGAAGCCGCCGAATACAACAAGCTGTATGGGGAGGAAGGTTCCTCCTTGGACAGCGTCATTATTGACGATTGAAGGGGCCATCGAACCTTTCGTCGACGGCACAGTGGAACTCTCAATGAAAGCACCAATGTCGGTGTCAAAACCGGTGAATCTCGGGTAGGGGGTCCCGAACTGTGCGTCTAGGATCGATGGTAACAGGAGACGGGGGACACGATGTTTACCCAGGTTCGGGCCCTCTCTATGGAGGTAATACCCTACTTCCTGCTTGATTGATCTTGATGAATATGAGTATTACAAGAGTTGATCTACCACGAGATCGTAATGGCTAAACCCTAGAAGTCTAGCCTGTATGACTATGGTAATGTATTTATCTCTGTCCTTTCCGGACTAACCCCTCCGGTTTATATAGACACCGGGGGATCTAGGGTCTACATGGAGTCGGTTACATGCGAAGGAATCTCCGGTCGCCAAGCTTGCCTTCCACGCCAAGTAGAGTCCAATCCGGACACGGGTACAATCTTCGGCCTTCATATCTTCACAACCCATCAGTCTGGCCCAAAGGATAACAGGCCGGACACTCGATGACCCCTTAGTCCAGGACTCCCTCAGTGGGCACCATTTTTGTCGCCAATAATAACTCGCCTAAGGTTAGTAGGAGACATCATAAGGACATTTTCCTTAAGCTTGATTTTCAGACGGCATAAGATCGCCTTGATTGCTCCTTCGTATGCTTGGTGCTTGAACGCAGGGGGTCGACGAGCCGTCCGTGGCTGCCGGCAGTTGATCTGATTGAACCAAAATGAGCAAAGAGTTGTTTGACGTTTTCGGGCATACAAAACAGACAATTGTGGTCTCACTATTGAGCTACTATATTTTTTTAGGTAATGTTGGGCCACCATATGCAATTGGGTTTTTTCTCTGAGTATGATACATAGCTTATGGAGAATTAAGCAGGCCAGTAGTAAAAAGTAGCAGCGTACTACATATAGGCTGGCTGTTGGATCTGGCGCCCCATCCTCATCATTGCAACAAAGGCAATATTGTAGAGCCATTTACAACAGAGCTCATGTTGCCGAAATATTTACAACAGGTTACATTGTAGATTTGTTTCAACTTTACCTTTGTTTCCAACAAATATGATGTTGCGGAAGAACTTTTGCAACATGAATGATGTTGCATGAAAGATGATGCTGCAGCAGCACTGCCGTCCTTGTCGTCGCCATTTGCAACTCTGTCGTTATTGTAGAAACTCGCCACAGCAGCAGCACCATCTTGTCCCTTGACGCGCCTGTCGTCTCTCCTCTTCCTTCATCACGTAGCCATTGCAATAAGAGCCTTGTTGCAAAACCGCCCACGGGCTACATAGTGAGATGCTAAGTTGCCCTTGCTAAAGTTAGGAAAAAGCTCCGCATGGCGAGATGGGATCCAGAAAAGGTTGCGGGTGAAGGATAGGGTGAACCCATGCATAGGAGAAATAACATATGCGGCCAGCGTACAACGCCATGTGCGTGAGAGAAAATATATGTCGGTTGAGCATCAAATTTTCGTAGAAGTAGGGCAAGTCTATGTCTCCTTATTTAGCAATACGGAAGCCGAGCTTGCCTACATGGAGCCAGCCGTCCCAGTAGGCATGTGGCTTCATCAAGCTGAAGTCACACATATGTGTTTTTTATTTTGTTTATGTTATGAGAAATGCTAAATACATATTATTTTAGTTAATTTTTTCAAAGTGTTTATCGCACATTACAAAAATATCAATGCAGTGTAAAAATGTTTTCTTAAGTTTTACAAAATGTTTGTTCCACTCAAATAAAAAATTGTTGAAGCATTTAAAAAAAATATATACAATCTAAATATTCATGTAATTCCAAAAAGAATGGTTTGTACCATTCCAAAAAAGTGTGTTATATATTAAAAAATATTCACACATTTCTAAACAAAAAAAGGTTTGCATTGTATTTTCTTTTCAATTTATTAAAAATTGTTTCAATGTGTATGAGAAAAATGTTTAATATGTATTCAAAAACATGTTCAAAAGTTGTATTGAAAAATTTTAAAGTATAGAAAAAATGTTTTAGATGTACTCTAAAAATGTAGAGTGTGTATGAAAAATAGACATCAAGTAATATATTCATATTAAACGTGTATAAATATTCATATTGCATATGATAAATATATAATATTTATAAAGAAATTAGAGACGTGTTGAAAAATTGGGAAAATGGGAAAAATAAAAATAAAGGAAAATAACAAACCTGAAGAAAAACAAAGAAAACTGATGCAACCCGAAGAAAGAAACAAAGAAAAACAAAAGATCAAAATGAGAAAAATAAAAATGAACTGAAAATAAAGAGGAAAAATGAAAAACCAAAGAAAGTCCTAGAAAAACCAAAGACACCTTGAACAAAACCGATGCAAAACAGTAAGCCGAATAAAAAAACTCCCGTGCTACTAGATTATTGGCCCGGCCCAGTAGGACGGCATTGTATGTGAGACCTACTACAACTCGCATTGAGCAAGACCTACTACAACTCGCATTGTAAGTTGCCAACGCTGGAAGAGGATCATAAATGAGCTAGCACAGACACAGACCGTAACCTAATACTATTTGCTCAATTTTATTGGACAAAACACCAATTTTCCAATTTTAAATAATAATATTACAAAAATTACTTTAATAGGTCAAGAAAAGAATATTCTCACTATTTTAAATAACAAGGTAATAGTAGGATGAAATGGGAGGGGTGATAAATATAGCCAATATATCATAAGTAATATAAAATTAAATTAAAAAATATTATAAAAAGAAAGAAACAAAAAAATAAGAAAACAAACACAATTATTGGACCTGATTTCCAATCCAATAGTCGTTTGCTTTAGGCCATGCTCCCTTTGTTCCGGGGAAAGCATATGATAAATCTATACCTAATAATAAAAAATTATTGCTTCTGGCCGTTCGTCGTAAGATTGTCCCCGAAGTTACCAATAATTAGCCGCCATGCCACCGGTATGTGGAAATAAAATGATTCGTTTTTTCCCTTCACAAGTCGCCGTACACTTTATGCTATTTAGAGCAAGCCCTTTATGTGTCACAAGCTTCCAAGTAGCACAGTGGTTTGAGCTTTGCTGCTCCACACTAGACACCCAGGTTTGAATCCCACTTCCTTCCCTTTTCTGCTTTTCTCTCTAATATCCGCTGTGTAGGATAAGGTTGTCTGGCCCACGCGTGGCTTAGGTGATGGGCTGCGCAATGGTGCAGTTTCGGCGCAGCTACTCTATTGTTCACTTGTTTTTGACAGATGCAAATGCTTAAAAAAAATCAACCCTAACTCCAAATCAAACATGTTATATATGGAAAAGCCTCAAAAAAATAAGTACATTCAAAATATGCTAGTATTTTGCATGTTAATTATTTCTAAAATTATGTTTAGGGTGCACTCCTAATTAATACTCTTCTTTATATGTCGTATTTTCGAAATGCCTATTAGATCTATACCTACTTAACAAGTGATGCAGACGTGTGGCTTCACATGCCAATAAAAGAAATAATGACCCGATGAAGACACAAAGTGTGATGCGGTCCCCATAAAACAGAGAAAGACCGGTAAAATTAAACTGATTATGGGTTGCATGGCAGGTCAATAAAAAGTTAAAAATCAATAAAATAACAAAAAGGACGAGAAGGTTTCGGTGGGCAACATGCAATTAGATAAAAATGACCCGATAAAATGAAACCGATTGTGGGCACTATTTTTGGTCAATAAAAGAAGAAAAAGGGAAAAAATGAATTCGCGAAGGTTTTTGTGGGCTACATACAATTAGGAAAAAAAATTATGTCCAAAACTGAGCTTCAAAAGTGCTCTAATTTTATCGCAACAGCGTTGGAAATTAAGCTCCGTAAAAGTAGATGAAGGGAGTATGAATATGCAACTTAGTGACTTTGCTGCGCTTTTATTTATTCATGTTTGGTGTGATCAGAAGTGCCATACAAAAGGGGCGCCAAAGGTTCCAATGGTTCTTAATGCGTCCTCAATATATGCCTTCCTGCTACCATCAGGTGGCATCGTTCGGATATTAGCGTGCCGTCCTGAGGGACGTTTTGGTGGACACCTCCCAGTCTCCGGTGGTACTGTCCGGATGCTATATGTCGCGCTGACGGACGATTTTGTAGACACATTAATCATCTCTCTCGGTGCAAGGCATGGGCTTGTTTACTAATCTTAACAAAAAAGAAAAACATGTCATAAGATAGATATAAGTACTTTGCATGTACGACACCATATTTTGACTTTTTCATCTGTGTTACTACCAGGTGTACTCCTCATCATCGATAGGTGGAAGAATCGTGTATGTTATTTTGCTGTGCAAATTTGGTTAATTTTATGTTTCGTTCTTTTGTTGTGAGGGCATTTCTAACGCCGATCCTCAAATCATCCGCATACGTCCAAAACAAGCTATCCAGACGTAGTTTATCACCCAACAAGGTAAGTTATCGCGGACCGATCTGGATATTTGAAATCCTGCAAACCGAACGCAAATCAGGGGGTTTTACAGACGTTCGTAATGCTGCCGATACGCGTCTGACACCCCTGCCCACCCCAAACGAACTCGCACGCCCACGCCCTCTCCCTTATGAAGCCCACATTCATGTCGGTTAGCACCACTCTAGAGCGCCGCGCAACATTCACGCCGGCCCACAACAGATGCGACCACTCACTACAGTTGACATTGAAGTTGCATGTCGGCCAAGAGCGCCACATGCCCTGCTCCTTGTCTTTATGCCTATTCAATGTCGCCGCATTCAAACCGCTTACACGTCTATCCGTCCACTACGTAAAACAGGTGTGGTGGCCGAGAAACACACTTTGGCGCCCGCATTGACACATTTCACCGCTTGGCCTGAACGGCAGCTGCTATTTAAAGGTTGCCTCCTCGCTTGTATGACCCGCACCGCACCACATCCACATGATCGCGAGCTCTAGAGCGACATGGGAGAGCGTCTCGAGAGAGCAGAAGCAGGAGTTGGCGAGCATTATGGCGGACTGGCAGGCCCATCCTACCCAACGGATAGAGGCCGACTTGCTGGTGACCTAGACGAAGGGGAGCCACGGGAACATATGATGGAGGAGACGACCCATGACGAGCCGAAGCCCCCGCCCGCACAGGAGAACTTCTACGTTGTCATGCCAGAGGATCAGCCGACGCTTCCGGTGCCGGTGTTCCGGCAGTCGCAGGAGGACCAATGCTATAACCTCGGTTTCTCAACAAACATCGACTCGTAGAAGGGAAAATCACCAGTGAGTAGGTGAACAACGATGTCGTCATTGCCATGGTCGCGGAGGATCCGGGCTTCCTAGAGGAGTAGAGGGTGCTATGCCAGTCCATGCCCATCGCCCGTGACATCCGCCACGAGCGATGGTGGCTTAGCGTCCTGTGGGCAGAGACAGACACCAAGTTCACGAAGATCGATGCGGAGGCACAGGTGATTGCGGGCACCGCCAGCTCTGCGTCGGACGCGCCTGGTCACAAGGACCACGAGGTCGCCCTGTCCACGTCCGACGACGTCCACACATCGAACTCTGGCAAGGAAGAGTAGGACATCGATGTGGGCACACCTTGTGTCCCATGTCTTATTCTTATCCTCTGGTAGCTTCACTTCTCGGAGCACACGGCCGTTGAGCTTGCGAGACATGAGGAAGACGTAATATGAAACACGGACGCTACCGCGGCCTCTAAATATTTAGATTAGAGTGCCGTCTAATCTTGTTAGCTGAAATATGTCGAAAATGTAATGAATTTGGTTCGATTTAAATGAAAATCATCAGGTTGCATGAAATTTAACAAGTTTGTCAAAATTACGTTCAAAATTTGTCTGGACATTTGATGTCTATGGTTTGATGACCGGATCCTGAATCGACGTCCTTGAACTGGTCTGCACCACTCTGTGGATGCATAGTGTATCCATTTTTGGTGACAACGTTAAGAGATGCCGGTAGAGGAGAAACCTTTCGACTATGTATCCCCGTCCTGGTTTTGTCATTTGGGCCAAAATGGACAAGCTGGGAGTATGTGGTGTTTTGATCCTGTGTATCCACAGCTCGTGATGTTGAGGATTATCGTCCAGGGATTTGGCTTGAGCTACAGGCAGTGGCAAAAATGGTGACACGCACGTGTGGGGCAATCTTGCAACTATTTGGGCAAGCCTCCGGACTTACAGTGAACATGAATAAAAGTGCAGTGATGCCCATCAGATGTTCCCAGGAGGAGTTGGTTGCGGTATGTAACACACCCGGCTGCGCTACCTCGACATTCCCATGTACCTACTTGGGGCTGCCGCTGACAATAAGAAAAGGGACAATTGGCGGTGCAACTTTAATGACTGGTGGATCAGCTGGCCGACTGCCTCCCCACTGGAAGGAGGCAATGCTACCGAAGAGCGGACACCTCGTACTACTCACATCCGTGCTATGCGCAATCCCAATACATTCGATGCTGGACCAGTGGCGGAGCTTCGTGGAGACGAACCTGGGCCATCGGCCCCCCCACCGAAAATGATAAAACTTGAGTAGCCTGTAATAGCACCACAAGTCCGCAACGCATAACCATTAGGCCCATTTAATTAAGGGACCGGGGAGACGAGGAGCGACCAACCACGTGACCAACTCTTCTTCTGTCCTCGTCGACTCTCTCGTGTACATGGTGGCCGGCGACCTAGCGACTGGAAGTGGGGGCTAGGAGGGCAATAGCGTGTAGCCAATAGCTTGATTGTATACATACATCACAGAGAAGAACAACTACGAAGATGTTCCTATGTAATTTGGGAGAGCAAAGAAACCAAGAGCTGGTCTGTAGTGATTAACACAATAATTCATGGTTAAGTAGTATTTTGGTATTTCTCGCAAAAGAGGTAGTATTTCGTATATTTTCTTTTGTTATGACTAGCTTCTATATATACTTAACATAAAACATGTATTTCATAAACTAATATGTACACGATCAATATAACCATTCTAAGTTTGTTAATATTCTGCAAAATCTAACTATATAGTCAAAAGATTTGTATTCAAAGTTTTTTCTTTGGCAGCTTCGCCCCTCCTGAGACTTCTTTCAAGCTCCGCCACTGCTGCCGACAAAAACATTGGCGGCACTTGTCAAAATATGGCCTGGGGATTTCTATGGTGCGGCAAGGAGGCAACATGAGGTAATTGTGCAGTTGCGTGGGACATTGTGTGCAGGCCGAAGTGGGCCGCTGGCCGGGGGATACCTAATTTGCATTGGTTAAACAAGGTGCTCCAAGCACGGTGGCCATGGATCCAGAGGTATGACAAGTCGAGGCCATTGACAGAGTTCGCCATCTCTGTTTCAGTGGAATCGCTAGCCCTGTTTCACGCGGCGGCAAGAGCCTCAGTGGGAAATGGAAAGACCACACTTTTTTGGGAGGATCGTTGGATAGATGGCTACAGGATATGTCTGCTGGCTCTGAAAATTTATGAGAGGATACCGTAGCTCATAAGGATGACAAGGGTGGCCGTGGACACAGTCACAAATTATACATGTGCAAGAGACATAGGCCCGGACCTCACGGCCGTGGCACTAGATGAATTACTGAGAATTTCGCCATGAATAACGGTGGTGAAGTTACAGGAGGACGTGGACGATTCGCTGTGTTGGGCTTGGAAAAAGATGGCCAAGTCTCGGCACGGTCCGCATACGCGGCCAGATTCATGGGACTGGAGGTATCGCCAACAACATCGTTCATGTGAAAGTCAAGAGCACCCTTGCAGTGCCGCTTCTTCAATTCGCTAGCCATCAAGAACCGATGTTGGACATCCCAAAGATTGGCTAGGCGCAGGCTGCCGCATCGGATACATGCCCGTTCCACGATCAGCACGAAGAGACAATACAACACCTCCTCATCAGTTGCGTTTTTGCAAGGCAAGTTTGGCACTGGTGCAATACGGCCACCGGCAGAATGGAGTTTGAGCCAGTAAAGAACGGAAGCTTGGGTGAATGGTGCATCCGGCAAGACTAGAGTAGAGAGCATCGGAGGTCGACACGCACCAAGTGCCTCCTCGGTATGTGAATGATGTGGGAGCATCGGAACGACGTCATTTTCAATGGAGCGAACCCGGAGAAAATAAATGGTAGTGTCAAGTCGTTTTGATCAGCATCTCTCTTATTTCATCCTTTCTTGCTCCCGTATTTCTATCCGTATAGTGCACGACGAGGCAAACGTTAGATAGTCTACCTTGCACAGAGTTTATCTTAGGGCATCTCTAGCTGACCCCCTATATAATAGAGGAGTAAACCTTAGTGTAGTATAGTTATTCCTCTAAAGAAAAGTCGTTCCTAGCTGAACTCCCAAATTTAGTGGAGTAAAACAAAATTGATGCAAATCCGGTGCAAATTAAACCACATTCGGTCCAAATTCGGCTACATAAACTTAAATTCGGTGCATGTTCTTAGTATTTTACATAGAACTTAAAATAGATTCGACATATTAGGTAGAAATTTAACCTAATCTGATTATAATTGGATTCTTCCGCGAGTTGCTTCGGTTCCCTTCTAGTCATACCTCCGATCATTGGGTCCAGTCCATCGCTACCGCCATCGTTGGACTCGTTGCAGTGGCCATTTCCGTCACCTTCGTTGTTGCCATCTTCATCACTGCTACATAGGTCGATCACCTCGGTCCTTCGAGCCGCATAATCCGCGTAGAGCCGTCATTTGGCCTATACGCGCTGTGGGAAGCGCCGGCGGAGCTCAGCGATGTAAGTCTCACATGCGGAGGTCCGACCTCTCCAATGCGTTGGCCAGCTAGTTGCCCACCGGCGGCTCCGCATGCGGCAGATATCCATCAGGGAAATTGTGGCGGCCAGCGGGGCCATAGAAATGCACCGACTTGATGTCGTATGCAGGCGTCGCCTCCTTCGCCGAGTGGAAGGAACCTAGCCTATAGGTCTTCATGGTGTCGCGGTCATAGATTTTCACGATTCAAGTCCCCCATTGGCGTTGCAGCATGCTGCAGTACCTCGTCATCGGTGGCGGGGGCTGTGGGATCTCAGGGTTGGCGCGGTATGAGGAGGCGCCGCCGGCACAGGAGGAGAATGAGCGGGGTGAGGGGGTGGAGCCACGGCGTCGGGCTGGCGGATCGGCCAATCAAGATCTGTACATGTCGTCTGCGGGGTGGGTGGATGGGTGACAGGGTGCATTGGGGGCGTGGATTGGGCGGCGGGGGAGGATTGAGTGGTGAGTGTGGGAGGGGAAAAGACGGGAATATTTCACTCTGAGGCCAAGCTGGCGAGTATTTTTAATCCTCGACCGCTGCTCGGAATAATTTTTTTACTCCGCTATATGTTTTAGGTGATTGGCTAGGTTCGGCTTAGAAGAGTAAACCGGGATTTCTACTCTTCTAACCGGATTTAAGGGGTCGGCTAACAAACAAGAAAAGGTCTCTTTAACTAACCATCTGGCATCACTAGAAAAAAAAAACCTGTGGTATCATCCGTTGGGCTCTTACCATGTTTACCATTCTCCCACTTGGCAATTTCGCAACACCTATGTCCAAAATGGAAAGAGGAAACCTAGATCGAGCTCGGTTGCTAACTGTCTAACCTCCAGATGTTATCGTCCGGTCATTATTGTGAAAAGAAACCCATTTCTTTGTCAAATGAATAAATATAGTGTCCTTTCAATTTAGCTTTGCTTAGTTCGGATGCAAACGATCTTCATTTGATGCGTGCTCACGTGCAAGAAAGACTAAACACAGATGTGCACATTGATCGACAGCAAAGCAAATTAATAAGCTCTCTTTCTCTCTCTCTCTCTCTCTCTCTCTCTCTCTCTCTCTCTAGATCTCTCTCCCCGGTACAACCATGCGTGTGTCTTATTTTTCTGCAGCCACAACCTACCCAATTTAGTGATTTTTTTTTTATTTGGAAAGCAAAATTTCTCCGCTGATGTATTTGGAAAGCAAATTTTTCTGCAAGCATTGAAGGTAGGCAACGCACGGATATCTCGTGCACGTACGTCGTACATCCATCCTGTTGATGCATGTACACGATAGCTTTTCAACAGCGCGCTTGCATGCACATCTACCTACTCTGACCAATTGTAAACAATACGCATCACGACTGAATGGTACTCCTACACTGGCCGGCGCACGGATCGGTTTATTTATTAGTCGCCGGAAATGGTGGCTGGGGCTAGCCATATGCAGCTATGCCACCGTCCAGCTGGGATTAACCAGCACTTAGCTCTAATTAATGCTGGCTGGTGACATCTGACATATGTGACCACCCAAAAAGAGCAACGAATTTTAAAGACTTTTTGCTATGCAAGCTTTTATAGGAAAATGAGCGCCCTACTCCACCACTCATCATATGCTTTGATTGAGGAGACTCTAGAGTTTGCCTCTTTAAACCCGAAAGGAGAGATCGTCTAGTATATGCGCGATATAACCAGTCATCAAACACAATCAGTTGTTGTCGATCACAGGCTCTTGTCCCGCTGTATAGTTGAAGCACAAAGCAAAGTACATAGCCAAACAATACAAGATGGTTAGGAAGCCCTATTACAAAACGGACCACGGGATAATCGGACAACATAAACGTATGCGACTATGCTAATGAGAGATGGCACAGGTAGGCCGGAATGCAATGCCACACCACGCCATAGGACACCTAAACTCCACGACAATGCCCTAAGCAGGGAATACGGCCTGAAGCGTCGCCGCTGCTGAATCAGTGATGGACAGGGGTCTTCACCCAAAACC
>NC_057802.1:587136382-587142649 GCF_018294505.1 Triticum aestivum | reverse complement strand
CAGAGCTGTCGTTCGGTAGCTCACCCATGCCACCACGACGCACAGCCATGCCGATACCTACGCAACCCGCTGATGCACCCCTCGCCGCCCACACGATCAGGAGGCATACAAACCATCACCGCCATGCTGCCTGCCGGAGACAACAATGTGGATCGCCATCCAGGGCCACCGCCACAACATTCATGTCAGAGACACCGCCAACCATCCATCATAGTGCACAAACACCGGGAGGAGCATTAGAGGGCACTCCATCCACTCCTAACCCGACATCAGCCTCCGGGTCGGTGTCCACACCTCCATCTTAGAAGGCGATGACGCCAGCATTCTCACCTAGTCCCGGTGGACCAAGGAAAACATAACCCTAAGACTGCCGCCGCCGAGCAGGCCAACCAGACCGTCATATATATATAATTATCACACATGAATATACTTGCACTAGTAGAAAAAGGGTCAAATGTGAAGCATATTAGTGCCGGTTTGATTTTGAGCCGGCACTAATGTGTGCGTTAGTGCCGGTTCCAACGGCTAGCCGGCCGCTCTCATTAGTACCGGTTCATGGCGTACCTTTAGCACCAGTTCGTGCCACGAACCGGTACTAAAGTGAGTGGTGGCAGGATGTTGTCAGTCCGGGGACCCTCCAGCACCTTTGGTACTAGTTCGTGGCACGAACCGGTGCTAAAGGTCGTCCTACATAAACCCTTCGTCCACCCGAGCTCGCTCTGTTCTTCCCCTTTCCCCTCTCCTCTCTGTTCTTCTCCTCTTCCTCTCGAGCTCATCACACATTTTGCCCAAAATTTGTCAAGATTTGAAGGCCCCCATCCATTCAAATGATCACAAAGGTTAGCAACTTTGTCCTTTCATCTCTCATTGCTAGATTAGCTCTTGCAATGCTTTGTATAGTGATTAATTTATGAGTTTAGTAATTTGGGAGGAAATATATGTGCTAGTATTTGATTTATATGCAATTTGAGGTCAAAAATAACACTTAGTTTGAATATGTAGCTGTGGTTTACTTAGTGCCTTCTAAATCTCTGTCGTAACCACAGTCGATCGCCCGCACCGTTCCGTCTCCGGCACCACCTTGTGGTGAGCCTCTTTTTCATGAATGTTTTACATTACCAAATTGATGTTTGTGTGATTTGGATATATAGTTACTCGTACAATTATCTTACCCGTACGTTGTTTGTTATACATAGTGCCATGGTTTTGATATCCGTCCCCATCGGCCCTCGTCCTTGTTATGATTCGGATGTGGTATATTCTCTTTTAAAACTAGTTGTTGCATTTCGTGTTTATGACAAATTATGCCCATCAAGTTGACATAGATATTTTTGTCTAGGAGGTTTGTGGACCGGAAATTCCAACCGACCCTATTGTCGAGTGGTTAAATTTAGTTGAAAGAGAAAACGAGTATTTGAAAGAAAAATTGGAAATAATTGAGGGGGAGAAGATGGAATTGGAGTTGCATGTTGCCGATGTCGTCGATGATCACAAGATCAAGATGGAGAAAATGCGCTTGAAGATTAGAAAGATTAGAAAATATGCCATTGATAGTGAGGCTTGGTATCATTATGTTGTTGGATCAATTGTTACCTTAGTTGCGATCTTGATCGCATTTGTTGTTGCATTTAAATGCTTTAGTTAGAGAGTTATTTGTTTATTGCATTTACGTCTTGTATGAACTTTATGTATGAACTTGTATTAATTTGGTCTTTTCGGTGTTGTGTAATGAAGATGAGCCGACAATGGATGTACGAGGACCGATGCTCTCCCGAGTTCATTAATGGCGTGCAAACTTTTCTGCTTGCGGCTGAGGCAAACAAGCGGGCGGATGGTTTTATGCCTTGTCCATGTTTAGTCTGTAAGAATGATCACAATTACTCTACGTCAAGAACCGTTCACGTCCACCTGTTTAAGTCCGGTTTCATGCCCCACTATAATGTTTGGACCAAGCACGGAGAAAGAGGGGTTATGATGGAAGACAATGAAGAAGAAGAGGATGACGACAGCTATCCTGGCCATGGGTTCCCTGAATACGATGATACAACAATGGGGGAAGAAGCTGAGCCGGCAATGCGGGAAGAAGCTGAAGAAGAGGCATCAGATGAGCCCGCTGATGATCTAGGTCGGGCCATTGCCGATGCAAAGAGAAACTGCGCAAGTGATTTGGAGAAGAAGAAGTTGCAGCGCATGTTAGAGGATCACAAGAAATTGTTGTACCCGAATTGCGAAGCTGACAAGAAAAAGTTGGGCACCACACTGGAATTGCTGCAATGGAAGGCAGAGAATGGTGTATCTGACAAGGGATTTGGAAAGTTGCTGGTAATGATAAAGAATATGCTTCCAAAGGACAACGAATTGCCCGAGAGTACGTACGAAGCAAAGAAGGCTGTCTGCCCTCTAGGGTTAGAGGTGCAGAAGATACATGCATGCCCTAATGACTGCATCCTCTACCGCGGTGAGTACGAGGATTTGAACGCTTGCCCGATATGCGGTGCATTGCGCTATAAGATCAGGCGCGATGAGCCTGGTGATGTCGAGGGCGAGCGCCCAGGAAGAAGATTCCTGCCAAGCTGATGTGGTATGCTCCTATAATACCACGGTTGAAATGTTTGTTCCAAAACAAAGAGCATGCCAAGGCGATGTGATGGCACAGAGAAGACCGTAAGAAAGAGGGAAAGTTGAGAGTACCCGCTGACGGGTCGTAGTGGAGAAAAATCGAGAGAAAGTACGTGAAGGAGTTTGCAGATGATGCAAGGAACGTATGGTTTGGTCTAAGCGCAGATGGCATTAATCCTTTTGGGGAGCAGAGCAGCAACCATAGCACCTGGCCTGTGACTCTATGTTTGTATAACCTTCCTCCTTGGTTGTGCATGAAGCGAAAGTTCATTATGATGCCAGTGCTCATCCAAGGCCCTAAGCAACCCGGCAACGACATTGATGTGTACCTAAGGCCATTAGTTGAAGAACTCTTACAGCTGTGGAATGGAACAGGTGTACGTGCGTGGGATGAGCACATGGGGGAAGAATTTGACCTAAAGGCCTTGCTGTTCGTGACCATCAATGATTGGCCTGCTCTCAGTAACCTTTCAGGACAGACAAACAAGGGATACCGCGCATGCACGCACTGTTTGGATGATACCAACAGTATATATTTGGACAATTGTAGGAAGAATGTGTACTTGGGACATCGTCGATTTCTTCCGAGTAGGCATCCCGTAAGAAAGAAAGGCAAGCATTTCAAAGGTGAGGCGGATCACCGGACGAAGCCTCGCTACCGTACTGGTACTGATGTACATGATATGGTCAAGGATTTGAAGGTAGTCTTTGGAAAGGGTCCTGGCGGAAAACCTGTTCCGAATGACGCTGACGGACGCGCACCCATGTGGAAGAAGAAATCTATATTTTGGGACCTGCCCTATTGGAAAGACCTAGAGGTCCGCTCTGCAATCGACGTGATGCACGTGACGAAGAATCTTTGCGTGACCCTGCTTGGCTTCTTGGGCGTGTATGGGAAGACAAAAGATACATCTGAGGCACGGGAGGACCAACAACGTATGCATGGAAAAGACGGCATACATCAGGGTCATGCCAGCTACGCTCTTACCAAAGAAGAGAAGGAAATCTTCTTTGAATGCCTGCTCAGTATTAAGGTACCGTCTGGCTTCTCGTCGAATATAAAGGGAATAATGAACATGGCAGAGAAAAAGTTCCAGAACCTAAAGTCTCATGACTGCCACGTGATTATGACGCAACTGCTTCCGGTTGCATTGAGGGGGCTTCTACCGGATAACGTTCGATTAGCCATTGTGAAGCTATGTGCATTCCTCAATGCAATCTCTCAGAAGGTAATCGATCCAGAAATCATACCAAGGTTAGAGAATGATTTGGTGCAATGTCTTGTCAGTTTCGAGTTGGTGTTCCCACCATCCTTCTTCAACATCAGGACGCCCGTCCTAGTTCACCTATGCGAAGAGATTAACGTTTTGGGTCCTGTATTTCTACACAATATGTTCCCCTTTGAGGGGTTCATGGGAGTCTTAAAGAAATATGTTCATAACCGTGCTAGACCAGAAGGAAGCATCTCCAAGGGCCATGAAAATGAGGAGGTCATTGAGTTTTGTATTGACTTTATTCCTGACCTTAAGCCGATTGGTGTTCCTGAATCGTGGCATAAGGACAGACTGGATGGATAAGGCACGCTAGGAGGGAATCAAAAAATATGTATGGACGGACATTCTCTCACTGAAGCACACTACATAGTTCTACAGAATTCCGCCTTGGTGGCTCCGTATATGGATGAACACAAGAATTTTCTACGCTCCAAACACCCGGAGCGGTCTGATGACTGGATTACACGTGAACAAACCAGGAGTTTCGCCGGCTGGTTGCAGACACGTACCATGCATGACGCCTCTATTCAAGATGACATGTACTCGCTGTCCCAGTTACCATCTTTGAATATAATGACTTTCAAAGGGTACGAGATAAATGGTAATTCATTTTACACGATCGCCCAAGATAAGAAGAGCACCAACCAAAACAGTGGTGTCCGCTTTGATGCAACAACCAAGACGGGAAAGGAAACATATTATGATTACATAGAGGAGATATGGGAACTTGACTATGGACGTGGTTTGAAGGTCCCTTTGTTTCGGTGCAAATGGGTCAATATGACACGAGGCGGGGTAACAGAAGACCCACAGTATGGAATGACAACAGTGGATCTCAACAGTCTTGCGTATGCAGACGAACCATTCGTCCTAGCTAATGATGTGGCACAGGTTTTCTATGTGAAGGATATGTCTACCAAGCCGAGAAAAAGAAAAGATAAGGAAGCGAATGCATCATACGATGAGCCAAAGCGCCACATAGTTTTTTCTGGGAAGAGAAACATCGTGGGAGTGGATGACAAGACAGACATGTGAGAAGATTATGAAAAGTTCGATGAAATTGCTCCATTCACAGTGAATATTGACCCGAGCATCCAGTTAAATGATGAAGATTTTCCATGGCTACGGCACAAAGGGACACACGCGAAGAAAAAGTTTCACACCCAAAGATCTGGGATGTGATCGGCTTCACTATCATCACTTTCTTCTGTGTTTCACACCCAGGAGGGAATCTCTATAATAGTTAGGGTAGTTATGTGTTTTGGCATTTGAAACGCGAAGAAATTTTATGTGCAAACAAATTCTTTCATGCATTTACTGATTTTTCAGCTAAATGACCCTGAAATTGAAAATCATTTCAAATAAACTCAGAAAAGGTTGAAAGTTGGCATGGTATCATAATTTCACCCACATAGCATGTGCAGAAAAATAGAGAGGGTTACCGCAAAAACTGGATGCACTTCGTGTACAAAATGGACAATCTCTTTCGAAGTATCAGGGTTTCGGACGAAAACTCATCCGTTACAAAGGCATTTCATTTTTTAAATAACCTAAGCATTACCAAATTGAATATAATGATAAAACACACTAATATTAAACATAAGAAAAAAAATCACCGAAAAATCTATTTTCAAAGTTAAGTTATTCACAAACTTGTGATTCACATAAATTTCAAATAATTCAAAATGTAAACTATTCAAATTTGTAAACTACCGGCGCTAATAGAAAGTTTGTAATTTTTGGTACCTAAAGCAAAAATATTCACAAAGAAACTCTAAATACAACAGAAAATAAATAAAGCAAAAAAATAAGAAAATAAAAATGCCCGCCTACTGCGCCCAAGCGGCCTGCATACGACTAGAAACCCAACCTGTTGTTGCGCCAGGATGCAGGCCCGCAAAGGCCCAGTAGGCCCACAGGGCAGCACAAAACATTTAGGCCCAATAGGCCTGCTTTGGAGAGGAGCTCGAGAGAGCTACCGCACTGGGGCTTCTAAACCAGTGCGGACGCCCCTCGGCTAGCGAGGTGGGACTAAACATGACACACCGCACCTGCGCCAGCGCACCCCCTTTAGTACCGGGTGGTGGCTCAAACCGGTACTAAAGGGGGGGGGGTCTTAAGTACCGATTGGAGCCACCAGCCGGTACTAAAGGGTGTGCGCTTCCCGCCGCTTGGCCTGGCCAAAACAGACCTTTAGTACCGGTTGGTGGCTTCAACCGGTACTAAAGGTTGTTCTATATAAGAAAACACTTCAAAAAAAATCAGTTTCTCATCTCTCCCTCTGCTTCTTTCTCCTCTGCCCCGTCGCCGCCGCCCCTCGCCGCCGCCCCTCGTCGCCGCCCCCGTCGCCGTCCCCGTCGCCGCGCCCCGCCCC
>NC_057802.1:587130406-587135984 GCF_018294505.1 Triticum aestivum | reverse complement strand
CCGTCGTCGCCGCCCCGTCCCCATCACCGTCGTCACCGCCCATCTCCGTCCCCGTCACCGCCCCCCGTCGCCGCGCCTCGCCGGTGAGCTCCTGCCCCGGCCGCCATCTCCACACACACACACACACACACACGTTGTTATAGAAATGTTAGCAATTTTTCTGTTTTTTAGTTATAGAAATATTAGAAATGTTAGTTATATAGAAATGTTATAAATTTTTCTGTTTTTTAGTTATAGAAATGTTAGCAATTTTTCTTTTTTTAGTTATAGAAATATTAGAAATGTTAGTTATATATATAGAAATGTTAGAAATTTTAGAGTTAGTTTTAGCTAGATGAATTAGATTAATGTTAAATTGTTAGAGTTTGCATATAGAATTTAAGTTATCACAATCCAACCATTTAAAAAATGTTACTTTTTGCGGGCATATAGTATTTGTTCTCGACGATGCCCGGCCCGCATCCTCGCCGTGGACCCGTTCGCCACGACGTCCGGCTGACCCATGTCCGGGACTGGGCTCCGCCGGGCTGGCACTGGGAGGTGCTACCTGGAGGGGCGCGCCGCTTGGTGAGGAACCCGGCCTCGGGTCCCGTCGTCGACCCTGATCTCCTTTGGTGGCGTTCGCGTGGGCCACATTCGGTGCAGAGGGAGCTGGCCCCGCCGGAGGTGGTGCGTCGTCGTGTCAGGGTGGAGGACGAGCACGTCCATCGCTACATGGCTGCTATCAACGTTAGGTTCTCCAATACCTGGCAGGTTGTTTGGGCAGATGACCGGAGATATGATCCTGTGATGGTTCCTTGTCTTTGGGTGTCCACCGCCCGCGCCACAGGAACCGCGAGTGGCCTAGATTCTTCTGTAGTATTCGATCTTTATTAGCTACCTAGCCAGTGATGTATTCGAGATTATATATTATTCGAGACGATGCATATTATGTATTATATGATTCAGTTTTTCCTTATTGATTGCATCCATGCATTGTAATTTGAATACTAAATTGTTTTATATTTCTTCCGTATTAGTTAAATAAAAGCTATGGCGGACATACCGGCAGAGAGGGAGAAGAGGCCCTGTTCGAGATCATACGCTGCCCTAACAGGCCAGATGATCTGAATGAAGCAAATGACGGCTCCCAATATCTGAACAATACCGGGGAGGGTGATGATAAGATATTCGATCTCGACGACCGAGCTGATGAAGTCATGAACTATGATTATGATTATGATGACGCAGACAATGATTATGATGACGAATACAATGTTGATCTTGAAATAACAAAGACTACCGGAGAGGTATATTTATATAAGCAGGCATCTAGTGATCATCACATGTTTTTTATTTCAAGATATATTAACGAATCGATCTTTCTTCTTTCAGCCCTCCGGATCGAGCAAATCTGCTTCTACAGACAGCAGGACAAAGCGCGGCCCGGGCAAAAATTTGAAGGAGGGTGTAAAGTACAACATCGATTCCATCAAAGCTAGTGGCGAACCCCTCACGCCTAAGAACATTGCGAACAAGTTCGTTCGTCAGTGCGGAGTTCTTGTGAAGGACCAACTCCCGATCTCCATTCAAGAATGGAAAGAGCCAAAAACTAAATGCCCAGATGTTACTTGGGTCGACGACAGAGCAAAACAAAATCTTTGGGAATCTCTGATGGAACATTTCACCCTACCAGATTATTTCACTGATGCGGATGTGCAGAAAGTCAAGGACGCTGCTCTTAAGAAGATGGCAATTGCATTCAACACCCACAAGAAAACTGTATGGGCCAACTACCTCGCTGCAGAAAGGAAGACTCCAGAATTCAAGGGAACACTAGAGAAGCAAAGAGAACACTGGCCCGCTTTCGTGAAATTCAAGGAATCAGAATTATCTAAGGAACGGTCGAGAAAAAACAAGGCCAATGCCGCAAAAAAGACGCAGTTCCATAGGCTGGGTCCAGGTGGCTACGCGGTGGCAATGCCTAAGTAGGATAAGTCTGAGCAAGAGATGGAGGATGCAGGGGTCACTCCGGTTACTAGGAGCTGGCCCCCCAGGTGCAGAACTTGGTTCTATGCGCATGGGGGGGCGTTGGACCCGAAGACAGGCATGGTTTCGAAGAAGGCAAGTCTAAAAGGAGCAGAACAAAATTTACTTGACGCAATAGAAGATGCTCGAAAGGGGGTGTTCACGCCCAACAGAGAGAACGACGAGCTTACGCGCCCTGGGAAATCCTGAACACCCGGGAAGAACACGAGGCAAGGGCGTTATTCCCTGGTATGAGGGCTTTTCGGAATGCAACGACGACTACATGACCCGTGCAAGAAAGAAGATGGAGGAGGAGAAGAAGAGGAAGCTGGAGGAGGAGCAGAGGAAGCAGGACGCGGAACGCCTTCAAGGCCTAGAAGCAAGGCACGCGGACTTGGCACTCAAATTCTAGCAGCAGCAGCAGTAGATCGACTCACTTAGACAGGAAAGGGGGTCTCAGTAGCGGCAGCAGCAAGCGGATGATCATCCAGCATTGGATAGCACCGTCCCATCCATGCCGAGAAGCAGCGTTGGTTCCGCCCCGGGCGACGCACTGCTGGATACATACCCTATGGATGACATCATAGAGAACACTAACTGTGAGCTACACTTCAAAATGAAGAACATATCCATGAAGGTGGCGGACGCCGTTGCTTTTACAATTACCCCCGAAGCAACCTTCCATTGCGCCCCGATTCCAGCGGGCTATGCTCGTGTCTTGGTTGATGAGGTGGTGGACCCATATTCGGGGCTACAACTTGACATTCCTGGAGTGACGACGAGCACACACTGGGAGAGGCCATACATCGTATCATCTTATGGAGAAAGGATTGCATCATCTTTCGAAGTCCACCGACACCGCGTCTGCCGACTCCTCCTCGAAGTCCGCCACCGTGTCAGCAGACTCCCGCTCCTCCAAGTCCACGAACGCGTGAGCAGACTCCTGCTTCAAGTCCGGCACAGCGTCAGGCCACTCCTCCTGTTTCAAGTCCGACACCATGTGAGGCCACACCTCCTGCTTCAAGTCCGGCACAGCGTCAGGCCACACTCCTGCTTCAAGTCCGACACCGTGTCAGGCCACACCTCCTGCTTCAAGTCCGGCACAGCGTCAGGCCACTCCTCCTGCTCCAACTCAGCCACGTCAGCCGTCTCCGCCGCCTCAGCAATCGCAGAAGAGACACGCCGCAGCTATGGTGCGTAGCAGTACGAGTCGAGGTAGTACAGGCGGAGACAAGCGATAAAATTTGGTCCAAGCAGCCTCGCTCCTCTTCCTCAGAGGCCTTACGACATGACCGAGGAGCAAAACGATGCCATAGTGCGGGCCAAAGTGGACGCCCATTTTGGACCGAAACCAGCACCGCCGCCGAGGGAGAAAGTGCCTGAGGAAAAGATTGACCACTTCATTCGTATGGCTAGACCACCAGCTCCCAAGCATGTTGACTCAGACTATGAGCGCCAAATCAGGAAGGTACATCGAGCACGACTACAGAAAGAAGCGAGCTCGAGCTCGAGCCAACAAGCAGCTATCAAAAAATGCGGGAAAACCGTTCCCCAGCTGGGAGAACAGGCGGCGCAATCGATCCCCCCGCTTGTTGTGCCAACAACACATGAGAGTACGCGCGCCCAATATTATTGTGGGCAAACCGTTTACGTTCCCAAGCTGGGCGATGTGGTAACAACCGAGGAGCATATAATGCAGGCTGAAATGCTCAAGATCACTGTTGGACAACTCCTCGATATCGAGCCCATGTCTTCGTTTAGAGAGGAGGAAATAAAACGGAAATGTGTCCGGGGCCAACCTTTGGTCGAGCCCGAGGAGGTCAAGAACCTCCCAACGAGAATGTATGAATTGCATGATTGGTACATGAAAATTAACAAGAGTTTCGATCGAGAGTCCCTCATGGTGCAAGTCAAGGAAGATCATTACTTTAATAAGAAAGCTCTGTCCGTTGAGTATTCAGAACTATTTCAGTTATTCAATCAAGATGCACTCGACAAATCTATCGTCTGTAAGTGATTTCTTTCTGTAATTTAAGTCTCAAGCTAGCTCTAGTGCTCATTGATTGATCATTAATTACCTATCATTATATATCCTCACTATATATTCTTTTCTGTGGTGTTATGCAGGATGAAGATGTATGAAATTAAAAAAGCTGGACGCTATGGCATTGGGTTCATTGACCCAAATACCGTTAATGAATACACATGGAAATTGGAATGGTGTAGACAAGATGTAGAGAAAAACATGCTAGAGTTCTTGAAGCGCCTCAATAGCAATGAAGATATACTACTTCCTTGCAACTTCGAGTGAGTCACACTGTCTTGTACTACAAATTATGTTTTTGCTTTCTAGCTAGATGTTAATAAGTGTATAGGGTTTAGGGTTATAGTTGATTAGTGTTATGCACATGCCCACTTAATTTATACATGCAAACGTATGCGCATGCAGGTTCCACTGAATCTTGTTAGACATTAAAGTTGACGAAGGAAAAGTTAAAGTACTGGACTCACTACTTAAAAAAAAGTGACTACAGCATCGTGAATGGGATAGTCAACAGATAATTTCAATCATTATTAACTATATCTCGGCCTATTTAGTTCGTCATTTCCTAATATGAACTATTTTTAATAACCCCTTTATTAATTTTCTTTGCCGGCGGGCAGGGCCTGGGCAAAGTACATCAAGGTGACTCTAGGAAAATGGCGACAAAAGCTATTTTGGTATCGACCCAAGGTAAGTAATTAAGTAGTACTAGCTAGCTAGCTACCATCTCTTTAATTCTTGTTTCAATATCATTAATTAATTAACATGCTTGATTAATTATTATCTGATTAAATTCTATTCTCGTAAAGGCCCTGAAGCAGGTGCCGGGGACTGAAGTGTGTGCATACTACGTTTGCGAGAACATTCGCATGATGTCGTCCGAAAGGAGCAGATCTAATAGACAACAATGGGTACGTTTGCCAGAACACTATTCACAAATCTTACATGATTGTCGATATCTAGTCACATAACTAATACACATGCATATTGATCTCCTTCTTAACAGTTCAAAGACGTGCGGGACTAGCTCCTACCAACAGAGCGCATACGAGCACTTCAAGAGGAAATAGCGGGATTTTTGCTCAACCAGGTCATAGATCCCAAAGGAGAATACTATTACCCGCTACCGCCCCATGAACCACTTGTCATCGTGCTCCGAAGGCATCAAGGCAACATGTAGGAGAAATTGTATATATATACATGTGTATGTGTGAATAATTAATGGTGGTTCTGAGACATTCGATTATATATATATATATATGATCGGTTCTACGAGAAAATCTATTTATATATATGCATAACGTGTAAAATATGTAGTATCGTAAAATACCAGCAAACAAAAAAGAATTAAATGGAAAACACAAAATTGATGGAAAAATAAAAATTAAAACCAAAAACCCCCCAAACATTTAGTACCGGTTGGTGCTACCAACCGGTACTAATGGTCTACCAGCACCCGGGCCTGGCTCGTGCCACGTGGTGGCACTTTAGCGCCGGTTCGTGCCGAACCGGTAATAAAGGGGGGGG
>NC_057802.1:586330023-586370764 GCF_018294505.1 Triticum aestivum | reverse complement strand
CTCTCTCCCTCCTCTTTCCCCCTTCTCCTAATCCAACAAGGAAGGGAGGGAGTCCTACTCCCGCTGGGAGTAGGACTCCTCCTGGCGCGCCTCCTCCTAGCCGGCCGCACCTCCTCCCCCTTGCTCCTTTATATACGGGGGCAGGGGGCACCCTAGAGACAACAATTGATCGTTTGATCTTTTAGCCGTGTGCGGTGCCCCCCTCCACCATAGTCCACCTAGATAATACTGTAGCGGTGCTTAGGCGAAGCCCTGCGTCGGTAGAACATCATAATCGGCACCACGCCGTCGTGCTGACGAAACTCTCCCTCAACACTCGGCTGGATCGGAGTTCGAGGGACGTCATCGGGCTGAACGTGTGCTGAACTCGGAGGTGCCGTGTGTTCGGTACTTGATCGGTCGGATCGTGAAGACGTACAACTACATCAACCGCGTTGTGCTAACGCTTCCGCTTTCGGTCTACGAGGGTACGTGGACAACACTCTCCCCTCTCGTTGCTATGCATCGCCATGATCTTGCGTGTGCGTAGGAAAATTTTTGAAATTACTACGTTCCCAACATTTACCCCCTCTAGTCATAACTCTAACAGCATTGTCATTTTTCTTATTATTTAATTCATTGAGCAAATCATTCTGAGCTTTAAGTACTTGTTCTACTTGAGTGGTAACCATAGAAGCATGTTTACTAATGAGTTTAAGTTCACCTTTAACTCTAGACATATAATCACTCAAGTGTTCAATCATATAAGCATTGCGTTTCAATTGTCTACCAACATAAGCATTGAAGTTTTCTTGTTTGACAATAAAATTATCAAACTCATCTAAACATTGGCCAGCAGACTTATAACGAGGGACATCACCTTCATCAAATCTATAGAGCGAATTTACCTTTACTACCTGTGTCGGGTTATCAAGACCATGTATTTCTTCAACAGGCGGCAAATTAAGACCATGTATTTCTTCAATAGGAGGTAAATTCTTAACATCATCAGCTTTAATACCTTTTTCTTTCATAGATTTCTTTGCCTCTTGCATATCTTCAGGACTGAGAAATAGAATACCCCTTTTCTTCGGAGTTGGCTTAGGAGTTGGTTCAGGTAGTGTCCAATTATTTTCATTAGTCAACATATTATTCAATAGCAATTCAGCTTGATCAACTGTTCTTTCCCTGAAAACACAACCAGCACAACTATCTAGGTGGTCTCTGGAAGCATCGGTTAGTCCATTATAAAAGATATCAAGTATTTCATTTTTCTTGAGAGGATGATCAGGCAAAGCATTAAGTAATTGGAGAAGCCTCCCCCAAGCTTGTGGGAGACTCTCTTCTTCAATTTGCACAAAATTATATATTTCCCTTAAAGCAGCTTGTTTCTTATGAGCCGGGAAATATTTAGCAGAGAAGTAATAAATCATATCCTGGGGACTACGCACATAACCAGGATCAAGAGAATTAAACCATGTTTTAGCATCACCCTTTAATGAGAACGAAAATAGCTGAAGGATATAATAGTAACGAGTTTTCTCATCATTAGTGAATAGGGTGGCTATATCATTTAATTTAGTAAGATGTGCCACAACAGTCTTAGATTCATAGCCATAAAAAGGATCAGATTCAGCCAAAGTAATTATCTTAGGATCAACAGCGAAATCGTAATCCTTGTCAGTAACGCAGATAGGTGAAGTAGAAAAAGCAGGGTCATATTTCATTCTAGCATTCAAATATTTTTCTCTCAGCTTAACTAATAATTTCTTAAGATCATTCCTATCATTGCAAGCAAGAAAGTCTCTAGCAGTTTCTTCATCCATAACATAACCCTCAGGCACAAGAGGCAATTCATATCTAGGGGGAGAATCTTCATCATCACTTTCATCAATATTATCAGTTTCAATAATTTCATTCTCTCTAGCCCTAGCAAGTTGTTCATCAAGAAGTTCACCTAATGGCACAGTAGTATCAACAATAGAAGTAGTTTCATGATAAGTATCATGCATAGCAGAAGTGGCATCATCAATAACATGCGACATATCAGAATTAATAGCAGAAGCAGGTTTAGGTGTCGCAAGTTTACTCAAAACAGAAGGTGAATCAAGTGTAGAGCTAGATGGCAGTTCCTTATGTCCCCTCGTAGTTGAGGGATAAATTTTGGTTTTCTCGTCTTTCAAGTTCCTCATAGTGATCAGCAGATAAAAATCCCAAGTGACTCAAAGAATAGAGCTATGCTCCCCGGCAACGGCGCCAGAAAATAGTCTTGATAACCCACAAGTATAGGGGATCGCAAGAGTTTTCGAGGGTAGAGTATTCAACCCAAATTTATTGATTCGACACAAGGGGAGCCAAAGAATATTCTCAAGTATTAGCAGTTGAGTTGTCAATTCAACCACACCTGGATAACTTAATATCTGCAGCAAAGTATTTAGTAGCAAAGTAGTATGGAAGTAACGGTAACAGTGGCAAAAGTAATAGCATTAGTTTTGTAGTAATTGTAATAGTGGCAACGGTAAAGTAACTAAGCAAAGAGCGATATGTGAAAAGCTCGTAGGCATTGGATCGATGATGGATAATTATGCCGGATGCGATTATTCATGCAACAGTTATAACATAGGGTGACACAGAACTAGCTCCAATTCATCAATGTAATGTAGGCATGTATTCCGAATATAGTCATACGTGCTTATGGAAAAGAACTTGCATGACATCTTTTGTCCTACCCTCCCGTGGCAGCGGGGTCCTATTGGAAACTAAGGGACATTAAGGCCTCCTTTTAATAGAGTACCGGACCAAAGCATTAACACATAGTGAATACATGAACTCCTCAAACTACGATGACCGGGAGTGGTCCCGATTATTGTCACTTCAGGGTTGCCGGATCATAACACATAGTAGGTGACTATAGACTTGCAAGATAGGATCAAGAACTCACATATATTCATGAAAACATAAGAGGTTCAGATCTGAAATCATGGCACTCGGGCCCTAGTGATAAGCATTAAGCATAGCAAAGTCATTGCAACATCAATCTCAGAACATAGTGGATACTAGGGATCAAACCCTAACAAAACTAACTCGATTACATGATAAATCTCATCCAACCCATCACCGTCCAGCAAGCCTATGATGGAATTACTCACGCACGGCGGTGAGCATCATGAAATTGGTGACGGAGGAAGGTTGATGATGACGATGGCGACGGATTCCCCTCTCCCGAGCCCCGAAATGACTCCAGATCAGCCCTCCCGAGAGAGTTTAGGGCTTGGCGGCGGCTCCGTATCGTAAAACGCGATGAATCCTTCTCTCTGATTTTTTTTCTCCCCGAACGTGAATATATGGAGTTGGAGTTGAGGTTAGTGGAGCACCAGGGGGCCCACGAGGCAGGGGGCGTGCCCAGGGGGCAGGCGCGCCTCCCACCCTCGTGGACAGGGTGTGGGCCCCCTGGTCTTGATTCTTTCGCCGGTATTTTTTATAAATTCCAAAAATATTTTCCGTGAAGTTTCAGGTCATTCCGAGAACTTTTATTTCTGCACAAAAATAACACCATGGCAATTCTGCTGAAAACAGCGTCAGTCCGGGTTAGTTCCATTCAAATCATGCAAGTTAGAGTCCAAAACAAGGGAAAAAGTGTTTGAAAAGTAGATACGATGGAGACATATCATTATGCATTAGAGACGGCTGCATGCACGTTAAGTAGGGCACCATCTAAATCCGTTGAGACGACCCATATGAACTGTGGTTTGGCAAGAAACCTAAGCTGTCGTTTCTTAAAGTTTGGGGTTGCGATACTTATGTGAAAAAACTTCAGCCTCATAAGCTCGAACCCAAATCGGAGAAGTGCGTCTTCATAGGATACCCAAAAGAAACTGTTGGGTACACCTTCCATCACAGATCCAAAGGCAAGATATTTGTTGCTAAGAATGGATCCTTTCTAGAGAAGGAGTTTCTCTCGAAAGAAGTGAGTGGGAGGAAAGTAGAACTTGTTGAGGTAATTTTACCTTCTCTCGAATTGGATAGTAGCTCATCACAGAACTGTTCCTGTGATGCCTGCACCAACTAAAGAGGAAGCTAATGATAATGATCATGAAACTTCAGATCAAGTTACTACCGAACCTCGTAGGTCAACCAGAGCACGTTCCGCACCAGAGTGGTACGGTAGTCCTGTTCTGAAAGTCATGTTACTAGACCATGACGAATCTATGAACTATGAGGAAGCGATGATGAGCCCAGATTCCGATAAATGGCTTGAGGCCACGAAATCTGAGATAGGATCCATGTATGAGAACAAAGTGTGGACTTGCCCGATGATCGGCAAGCCATTGAAAATAAATGGATCTTCAAGAGGAAGACGAATGGTAGTGTTACTATCGACAAAGCTCGACTTGTCGCAAAAGGTTTTCGACAAGTTCAAGGTGTTGACTACGATGAGATTTTCTCACCTTTAGCGATGCTTAAGTCTGTCTGAATCATGTTATCAATTGCCACATTTTATGAAATATGGCAAATGGATGTCAAAACTGCATTCCTTAATGGATTTCATAAAGAAGAGTTGTATATGATGCAACCAGAAGGTTTTGTCGATCCTAAAGGTGCTAACAAAGTGTGCAAACTCCAGCGATCCATCTATGGACTGGTGCAAGCATCTCGGAGGTGTAATATATGCTTTGATAAGGTGATCAAAGCATATGGTTTTATACAGACTTATGGTGAAGCCTGTATTTACAAGAAAGTAAGTGGGAGCTCTGTAGCATTTCTCATATTATATGTGGATGACATATTGTTGATTGGAAATGATATAGAATTTCTGGATAGCATAAAAGGATACTTGAATAAGAATTTTTTCAATGGAAGACCTCAGTGAAGCTATTTATATATTGGGCATCAAGATCTATAGGGATAGATCGACACGCTTAATAGGACTTTCACAAAGCACATACCTTGACAAGATTTTGAAGAAGATCAAAATGGATCGGTAAAAGAAAGGGTTCTTGCCTGTGCTGCAAGGTGTGAAGTTGAGTAAGCCTCAAAGCCCGACCACGGTAGAAGATAGAGAGAGAATGAAAGTCATTCCCTATGCCTCAGCCATAGGTTCTATAAAGTATGCCATGCTTTGTACCAGACCTATTGTATACCTTGCCATGAGTTTGGCAAGGGAGTACAATAGTGATCTAGGAATAGATCACTGGACAGCAGTCAAAATTATCCTTAGAGGACTAAGGAAATATTTTTCGGTTATGGAGGTGATAAAGAGTTCGTTGTAAAGAGTTACGTCGATGCAAGCTTTGACACCGATCTGGATGACTCTGAGTCTCGATCTGGATACATATTGAAAGTGGGAGCATTTAGCTAGAGTAGCTCCGCGCAGAGCATTGTAGACATAGAAATTTGCAAAATACATAAGGATCTGAATGTGGCAGACCCGTTGACTAAGCCTCTCTCACAAGCAAAACATGATCACACCTTAGTACTCTTTGGGTGTTAATCACATGGTGATGTGAACTAGATTACTGACTCTAGTAAACCCTTTGGGTGTTGGTCACATGGCGATGTGAACTATGGGTGTTAATCACATGGTAATGGAACTATTGGTGTTAAATCACATGGTGATGTGAACTAGATTATTGACTCTAGTGCAAGTGGGAGAATGAAGGAAATATGCCCTAGAGGCAATAATAAATTTGTTATTTTATATTTCCTTATATCATGATAAATGTTTATTATTCATGCTAGAATTGTATTAACCGGAAACTTGATACATGTGTGGATACATAGACAAAACACCATGTCCCTAGTAAGCCTCTACTAGACTAGCTCGTTAATCAAAGATGGTTAAGTTTCCTAACCATAGACATGTGTTGTCATTTGATGAACGGGATCACATCATTAGGAGAATGATGCGATGGACAAGACCCATCCTTTAGCTTAGCATGTTGATCGCTCAGTTTTATTGCTATTGCTTTCTTCATGACTTATACATATTCCTCTGACTATGAGATTATGCAACTCCCAAATACCGGAGGAACACCTTGTGTGCTATCAAACGTCACAACGTAACTGGGTGATTCTAAAGATGCTCTACAGGTGTCTCCGAAGGTGTTTGATGGGTTGGCATAGATCAAGATTAGGATTTGTCACTCCGAGTATCGGAGAGGTATCTCTGGGCCCTCTCGGTAATGCACATCACTATAAGCCTTGCAAGCAATGTGACTAATGATTTAGTTATGGGATTATGCATTACGGAACGAGTAAAGAGACTTGCCGGTAACGAGATTGAACTAGGTATGAGGATACCGACGATCGAATCTCGGGCAAGTAACATACCGATGACAAAGGGAATAACGTATGTTGTTATTGCGGTTTGACCGATAAAGATCTTCGTAGAATATGTAGGAACCAGTATGAGCATCCAAGTTCCGCTGTTGTTTATTGATCGGAGATGTGTCTCGATCATGTCTACATAGTTCTCGAACCCGTAGGGTCCGCACGCTTAATGTTCGATGACGATTTGTATTATGAGTTATGTGTTTTGGTGACCGAAGATTGTTCGGAGTCCCGGATGAGATCACGGACATGGCGAGGAGTCTCGAAATAGTCGAGAGGTAAAGATTGATATATTGGACGAAGGTATTCAGACACCGGAATGGTTTCGGGACGTTTCGGATATTTATCGGGGTACTGAGGGGTTACCGGAACCCCCCGGGGAAGTAATGAGCCTTCATGGGCCATAAGGGAGAAAGAGAGGGGAGCCTGCAGGGTGCCCCCCCCCCCCCAAGGGAGTCTGAATTGGACAAGGGGGAGGGGGCACGGCCCCCTTTCCTCTTTCCCTCTCCCTCACTTTCCCTCTTTCCCTCCATGAGAAAGGGAAAAAAAGGGGGCCGAATCCTACTAGGAGTGGAGTCCTAGTAGGACTCCCCCCCCTTGGCGCGCCCCTTGGTGGTCGGCCTCCTCCTCCCCTCCTTTATATACGGGGGCAGGGGCATCCCAAAGCACAACAGTTATTCTCTTAGCCGTGTACGGTGCCCCCCTCCACAGTTTACTCCTCCGGTCATAGCGTCGTACTGCTTAGGCGAAGCCCTGCGCGGAACACATCACCATCACCATCACGACGCCGTCGTGCTAACGAAACTCTTCATCGACCCTCTGCTGAATCAAGAGTTCGAGGGACGTCATCGAGCTGAACGTGTGCTGAACTCGGAGGTGCCATTCGTTCGGTACTTGATCGGTTGGATCACGAAGACGTTGGACTACATCAACCGCGTTAACCTGACACTTCCGCTTTCGGTCTACGAGGGTACGTGGACACACTCTCCCCCTCTCATTGCTATGCATCTCCTAGATAGATCTTGCGTGATCGTAGGAATTTTTTTGAAATTGCATGCTACGTTCTCCAACGACTCTTCTCTACTTGACCCGGGTTGTGCTCCGATCGATACCCGCCACAAATTGCTCTGAGTTTATCTTGCCCACACCGAAAGATCCTTCGGTCTTCCCTCCAGCCCAAGGTTGCTGAGTCAGTCCAATATTGTCGCTGGCAAGTCCAGTTTGGGGGAGCTTCTTTGTACCGGTTCGGTCCGGTTTTAGAAGCTTCAGTGTATTTTCTTTCTGTGTATTTTTTCGGTTTTCTTTGGTCTTTCTTCAGTTTTTCGGTCTTTTTTCATTTTATTTTACTTTTATTCAAATATATATCAACTTTTTTCAATATATCTACATTTTCTTGATACACGCAGAACAATTTTCGTATACACTATAGAATCTTTTTAATACAAGTTCACCATTTTTAAAATACGTCAACATTTTTTCCAAATGCATGTTTGAACAGATATTTAAAAAATGCATATTATTTTCTTTTATTAATTTTATGACACATTATTATATTACACAAATATCCCTTATTCAATATATTAACATTTATTAAATGTCACAAAAATACTTTGAAATGTGTTAACATTTTTTACAAATTTCACAAATATTTTTGTGGAATGCTAAAACATAGTTTTAAAAACTACGCAAACAATTACAGTGCATATAGTTTTTTATATGTCATTAAAATACTGTTGGAATGTGTGAACATATTTTTTAAATGTTACATACATTTTTTCATTGGTACAACAAAAAAAAATTTATTGTGGAACAATTTTCTATGTTGTATAAACATTTTCTAAATATGTCCTGAACACTTTTTGAAACAAGTCAACATTTTATGTGTCAAAAACATGAGTTTTTTTAATGCTATCAGCATTTTATAAAAGATGCACGAACAAAAAATTTAAAGCACATTAATATTTTTCTAATGTCTTTACGAGCAATTAAAATTTAAGAAAAATATATTCTAATATATAAATATAAATCAAATTAAAAAAGCAAAAAATCAATTTTAAAATTTAATAAAATACACTATACTCCAACGGACGTTGGGCCGACCTTGTAGGGGAGCGCTTGAGGCAAGCGAACGCTTTGTCTCGCTATAAGAGAGACAAACCCCATGCCCGACAGCCGACGTCAACATTGGAAAATCGCAGGAGTCCGTTAGGGGAGGCAACGTCCGCTGACGAGCAAGCTGGGCTGGCCCTATTCGCCATGCGCTTCGTTTATTCGCTGGATGCATGGTTTTCTTTTTTTGTTCCCTCGTTTCTATTACTTTTAAGTTTTTTTCTTTTCTTTCCGTATTTAAGTTTACATCATTTTCCCGTTTGGTTTGGTTATACGCGGTCTTCCATTTTTAGGTTTGCTCAGCACTGTTTTGAATACTCATTGAACATTTTCTATATATTCTGGATGTTTATATACAGTGACCCTTTTTTAATGCATCATGTGCATTTTCAATACACATTTTAGATTTTCTAATTCAAACTAAAAAAATTAAATTTACGGAGAACTACTTTTTAGTATACACCAAACATTTTTAATATACCCTTAACCCTTTTTAAACACACACAAAAAAATTTAAGAGAAAAACAACCAGCAACCAGTATTTCCGAAAAGAGAAAGAGGTAGAAAACCGCCAAAGTGAGCTGCCCGAACTGGGCTAGTCAATTTTGGGCTCGCTTGAGGCGTCAGATGGAGAATTTGTCGCAACGGCGTTGGTGTCCAACAGGGTTATTTCCGAAAATGCTAGTGGACTCCCAGACACGGGAGTTATATCTCGCTTCTAACAATATATATGCTCCCCTAGACTGCACCCTCCCAGAAATTTATCAACACGTCTACATTGTTCTTGCACGTTGTACATTTTCCATATACGTCAAATATATTTAAATATATACAGCATTTTTCAAAAACATCATTAATTTTTAATATATATATATATATATGTTTTGATGTCTATTCCTTTCACACATATTATAGGTTTTTGGTATACATCCAAACCATTTTCCTCCCCTCAAAAAAATCTAAACCATTTTCTATTTAGTTTTAACATTTTACATATACATCATTAATATTTTTCAAATCTATGTTTTGATGTCTACTTTTTTCGTACACATTGTACATATTTCATATACATTAAGATTTTTTTTAATAAACGGTTAACAGTTTTAAAATACATGATTCCAATTTATTTACACATATTTTTAATGCTGAACATTTTAAATTTTTTGTATATATCTGTAACATTTTTTATAAGCATGTTTAAGATATTCCAAATACGTTATTAAATTTTTTTAAACATATCTTTTTAATTTCTAATGTTTTACATACACATTGTCCTTTTTGTATAATCAGAATATTTTTATATACATGTTGAATATTTTTCAAATACATGACTAACGTTTAAAAATTAATTATTTTTATTTCTACTTTCTCATAAACATTTTATATTTATCGTATGCATCCAAAACATTTTTTACATACGTGCTTAACATTTTTTAATATATGTTTAACATTTTTTAATATATATTTTTTCATACACATTCTACATTTTTTCGTATACATTAGAATTTTTTTCTATACATGTTTAACAGTTTTTTAATACAGGATTAACATTTTTCAGTTTTGTATATGAAGTGAGTTCTATAGTATATATTTAGAATGTTTTGAAACAGAAGCAATAGTACAAAATTAAACAAAAAACGGATGCATAAATGTGAAAATGAAAAATAATAACTAACTAACCTGCACGCATGACGCACCCGAGCTGAGGCATGCTATTGATCTCGAGAGGTAGGCCGCCTGGTCATGTACAAGCGCTACGGGCGAGGGCGGCTTCCAACTTGCTATAAGCAAGGTATATGCGCGCCCACGCATGCAGGCGTCAATTAGGGGTAGGCTACTCCCACAGGCGAGCAAGGTGACCCAATCCAGTTTGTCACATGTGCACTATGTTTGTTCACTGATTGCAGTTTCTTCCGTTTTGTTTCTGTTGTGCTTGTTGTTTGTTTTTTCTTTCTGATTTTAATTTCCTTTTCTTTTTTCTTCTGGTTTAGTTTTTCTCCTAGTTTTTCTTTCTTCTTTTTGCACTCTTCCTTTTAGGTTTCTATACTATAAACATTTTATTAGTATACAGTGATCATTTTTTTTCTCTAATACTCACAGAACATTTTTTTTATATTGTGAACTTATTTTCATGCATGGCGAACTTTTGTTAATACAAGATGAAGTTTTTTTAATAATTTTTTTTAACATAGGTGTATTAATTTTTAATATACTCTGAACATTTTTTAATATAGACAAACCCTTTTTAAACACCCAACAAGCATTTAAAGTTGGCGAGGAAAACAACCAACAGTTAATTTGTTTTGAAAAAAAAGGGAAGAGTAAAAATACCTGCAAAATCTCCTGTATCGCCATGACCTCTTGATACACCGACTTGATGAAGATCGTTGTGTTTGCTGTATAGAGCAAAATCCCTAATCTGGTCGATCTGTTACGGAGAACCGACCATGTGCCATCCTCTATAGCCCTGTCAAGCTACCGCTGAAGGGGGTCGATCGTCAAGATGAATAACATGGGAGAGAGCGGACCCCCTGTCGCAAGCCGCGTTGATGCCTAAAGTTGTCTATGGTTTCACCGTATTCACCTTGGAGGTGGATGAAGCCCATAGCAAGGATATCTAGTCACGCAATCTAGGGCCAAATCCAAGGGCATTCAAAAGATCCAATATATACCACCAACTAACAGGAATAAATGCCTTTGAAATGTCCAACTTAAGCAACAAGCTTGGAGTTTTTGCACGGTGAAGTGCTCTTGTTAGATTTTGAAACATACATAATAATGTCTTGGATACAGCTCTTTTTTTATGAAACCACTCTGATTGCGAGAGACCAAATTGTCCAAGTGTGGTCCTAATCTGTTAGCAAGGATCTTGGCAAGAAACTTTGCAAAGGAATGAATGAGACTAATTGACCTAAAATCATACAGTTGCAAGGCCTCGACCATCTTTGGTACGAGTGCAATGTTGGGCGTGTTCATTAAATAGGATTGTTATAGCTAAACATCTGTCTAATGTCATTAGATATACTTTAAGATGTGCACTGGACTGCCTAATGCATCTCCACTGCCATCAACATTTATTTCAAATCTTTGTGGAAGGGTTTGGATACCTCTGTTTACTATCTTTTTTGCTTTCCCTCGTGTCAACTATTGAAGATTTAGGATTCACTTTGCTTTCCATCCCTTGTGAGTGAGGTGAAACCGAAGGCGACCCGGCTACCACCGTCACCAGCAAGTCGAGGGGTTCCTCCTCTCTTCGCGGGCCGCTCTAGTGGCGGGAGAGGGGGGAGAGCAGGTTAGGGCAAGGTTTTCTTCCTTCCACCATTTCTGCCTTGACAGTTATGTGGTGGCCACGTGGAATAAATCTGCTTCTGATTCGATTCCGGTGGGTCGCTGTGAGGCATTCGTTGGCGGATTTGGTAGCAGGCTAACCACTTGAGACTGGTGTGGTGGCGGTGCCGACCTCGAGGTGAATTTTATCCCCGGCCCTGCCATCGTGGTGACTCGCGCTCCGGCGTCGACATGGTGGCATGGAGCTTTTTGTATGAACGCGGTGACTCCAGATTTGCAGGTTCTCATCGGTGGCAATGCTTCATCGTCGTCGTTCAACAAGCCGGCACAGTTCCTGTCTGGCTTATCTCTGGCGTGCTAGTCCTCCTGGACCGAGGATGGTGACTTCCCGACATTTTTAATCCGTGCGTGCAACCAAGGGTTTCGCCAGCTCCGGCAAGGAGCGGCGGCGACGGCGCGCCCTCATCCCGCGTTGGAGGTGGGGCTAGATTGGTTCTCCAGGGTGCTATTTGTAATTTCTTATTTTCTTCTGGGGTTGCTTTTGAGCTCCTGTAAGGAGATGAACGTGACAAAGTTTATCTATGCCTTCGTGGTCTCGTGGAGGTTGTCATCTGTCATGTTGCCGTAGAGGCTATCGATTCATAGCTACGGATGTGTTAATACTATATAATATGTACTCCTTTTTTTATAATATAAAAATGTTTTTTACATTAGTGTAGTGTCAAAAACACTCCTATATTATACTAGGACGGAGAGAGTGTAGTGTCAAACACTGTTTTTACATTATGGAATGGAGTAAGTAGCCGTTAAAAAGTACGAAATATGTGGTGGAAGCTTCGTTTTCTCACGTTAGGACGACGCATGCATGGTTTTCGCTAGAAACACCGACAGATATGGAAGCACTACACATGATGCTACCATGCTAAATCTTTCAACGTGATTTGGTGGCTCCGCCCGGCCGCCGAAGTAACGATCGAGCAGAGGCACCACATGGCTCCCAGCGGCGCCTGCTGGCCCGTTAAATGCGTCGCTGACATGCTGGGCCCCCAACGACCGGTCAGTCGGTCGTCGTCGCCTCCATTGCTAAGATCACGAAAGCGCGTGGATGCAGTGCAGCACGAGATTGCCATGTTCCGATGCCGGCCGGGCCGGCCGGCGAGTATATATGTGCGTTGGTACGTGCGTATCCACGGCAGGATATACATACCCAAACAAACTGACATCGTATACGTTATGCATGTGCATGGGACTTCTCTGTACGTACATGTACATACGTACGCGCGTGGGGTCTACCGGCCGGAACGTCGTCGATGGTCGATCATGGACGTACGTACGTGGAATCACACAGACCACATGGCGCGCGGTGGCCGGCCACGGCCACGGCCAGGGATCGACCGGCACGGCCTTGGTGGCGCATGCAGGAGGCAGGAGACAGGCCACTGAGCTTTCTTGACCGGCGCGGTGACTACTTTACGCGTCGGTTGATCGATGACTAGCTTGTAGATGGATGCGTGCAGGTTTGCAAGCACGCACCAGCCAGCCAGCCAATCTTCACCGACATCGATCGGACGAGCAGTCGAGCAGCCAGAAAAGGCGCACGGCTGCGCTGCGCCCGTGCCCTGCAAAAGGGACCAAACGGCACCACTTTTTCCACTAGTACGTACCCCAGTTCCAACGAGTACCACGGGAGGGACTGGTGTACACCTTGGACGACAGGAGAGGGCGGCCAGTCACCACCGTGCAGTGCAGAATCGAGCTCGATCCACCCACGTCCATGGCATGTTTTGCTTTCAGAAACAATTCTCGGTCTACCGGGAAATTGTCACTTCCATTCCATCGACATGGGGCCTGCATTGCTTTAGCTTTGGCTCGTGGGGGCGGCCGTGCGGTGGTAGATTGTCATGGGCGTGATTGGCCGGCCGGCCGGTCTGGTTTCCGGTCACTGCTACTGGCTCTGATAACGCGTCCAGTCAGCCGGTCCTGCCCGCACGTACTAACAGCATTATCCTCTAGTACAGTGGGCGATTTAATTAGCGGCGGGCGTGTCAAGAGGAGATCCAGTCATCAAGAATACCCACGTCGTGCCTGACCGGCCGGCACTCAAGCGGAAATAGTGCTCACTGTTCAGTGCGGGGTTGAGTGTACCGGCCACTATTAATTGACAGCCGGCCAATACACCTTGCCCTCTATGTGTTCGACAAATTGTCGAAGCAGTTTTTTTTTCTTTTGTAGGCAAAACTATGGACTCGGAAAATTTGTTGGATGAGGAGTATCGAGACAATGATCTAATGAATTAATTCAAAAGGAGTTATTTGATTTGCCAGATTCGGATGAAGATACTAAGATGATGATGATCTTGAGCATCCAAGAAAAAATGGACAGGGAAGTGGAGCACATTCTAGATTTCAAGAGTTCGATCAAAGGGAGGACAGTTATCAATTAGGATAGGGTCGTTGGCGGAGGGCTAGTGCACTTCAAATAAATTTTATGTTTGAACTATTTATTTTGATGTTTGAATTCGCCATGAACAAATGTTATTTACGTGTGATATTCATCTCTATAATCGACGTGCATAGATTTGAGGATTTTCGTATGATGAGTGCGTCTGTCTGGCAGGATATTTGAGGGGCCATCTGGCACTGTCCGGGGTCACATCCATGGATGTTTAGGGGCCTAGATTTGCTAGTACAAAGAGCTATAGGATTTAGGGGCTGTTTGGTTCCTGGCCACACACCTTGCCATATTTTGCCACACCTTATCTTAGGCAAGTTTGACCAAGTTAGATAGGTATTTGGTTCTAGCCACACCTAAGGCAAGATTTTTTTTTTATGAGCAGTGAACCCTACATGTCATAAACACAAAAAGTGTGGCAAGATTTCATTAGGCAAGCCAACGTGTGGCTAACAATTTGAGCAACTCAAGTAAGGCAAGTGTAGAAGGTGTGGCAAAAATCATGTGGCAATATATGACAAAGATAGTCACAATCCAAACAGCCCTAGCCTTCACCCAGATCAGATCGCATTTGCTTCCTAGCGCACACCGCCCATTGTCGTTCCTCTCATTGTTGCTGCTGCCGACGATCCCATCTCGTCCACTGCATGCACGGTCGTACAGGAGAGCAGGCCTCCGGACCCCCTTCCCCCTGCAACCTGCACCGGGAGAAGGGCGATTAGGTTTTTAGGGAGCATCTCCTACACGAGTACTCGTCGTTGTTCGTCTTCGTCCGCTACTTCGTCTACGCCATGTCGTCTTCGTCATCAACTGCCCACTGAAAGCCGACAAGCTCGCTGCCAAGAAGAAGGCCGCCAAGGACGCCAACGCCACCGCGGCTTCGACCTGGCCGACTGGAGAGTATAACTTATTTACCACGCTCCTGTTTATTTTTTGTGTTGGCCATACTAGCTATTGTGCGTTGATATTTTTGCTATGTGCCTAATACGTGCTTACACGATAGTATGTGTTTAATACTAACAGTGCCATGCTCATGCTTGTGGACTAATTCAATGGAGAAATCTACAATTCATTTCTGAGCCCAGGCTCATCTGCACCTCCGCTGACGAAAAAAATCAAATACTAGAAAACTTCAAAAAATTCCAATTTTTTGTGTGGTAGATAATTTGATGTGTGAGGTTTGCTTTAATTTTTAAATCATTTGGACATCTGAGCAGCTATAAAAAAAGATAAATTCCGGGTCTGTAATTTTTTTACTATTCACGCACTGTTCTGACCCGCTTTGTCTTTTTTGCTGAGAGCTACTCAGATGTTCAAATGATCTGAAAATTGGAGCGAACTTCAAGCATCAAATTACTACTACACAATTATTTTGGAATTTTTCTAGTATTTGTTTCAATTTTTTTACTGACAGGGTGTAGATGAGTCTGAGCACCGAAACACCGCACTCGAAATCTGAGAAATTGCTTTTTTTTTTGAGAAATTGCTAATACACTGAACACTACGCACGGAGGTCATGCATGCACATGTCTCTTTCGGCAGAGGTGGCCGCAAAATCAGCCCAACCGCAACAAGTACCCGGAACTAAAAGGACCGTACCTGTTCAAAATAATTGCGACGGCGACATATACGCGTACGTACGTAGGGTCAATTAGGCGATCGATCGGCCGATGAGCATCCACACGCAGGTCACATGGACTCACGTACGTGCGTATATTTTTTTTTTGAACCGGGCATTAACCCCTTTCCATTGCAATGAACGGAAATACAACAGTTCCAGACCCAAGTTTAAAAGGGAGGGAAAGGGGAAAAGCGAGTTCAAGCACTGCCAGGAAACCCACCACATTCGACCGACATCGTGACGAATGACATGGGGCGAAAATCTGAACAGCACCAATTTAAAGAGTTCTAACTGGCTATAAGAGAAACGCCACTCGGGGGCCAAACTGAGACCAACAAGTCCAAAAGGCATCCTACTTAACCGACTAGACAGAGAACTTCGAGCTTCAAAACGCAGCACCAGAAGCTTCATTCTCCGGTGATCGGTTGCCTGGCACCATCACATAGCTTCATCATTTGCATGGTACCCGCCCTGATGTGCTCTGCGCCTGCGCGTAGCTTCTTAGCGTCCTCCCCTTGCTGCAGACCTGTCCAGTAAAGCAAGAAAGAGCACATGGAAAAAACAATTTCAAAAGGAGTTTTAATCATCTTCTTCTCAAAAGTGGCTCGATTACGAGCCAGCCAGATAGCCCAACAGGCAGCTGCCAGGCCCACCGTATAAAACCTATTCCCCCAGGGAGAAAAGTATGGCACCATGCATAAAACTGCCAGTAACTATTGGCACATCGATCAGTACCTAACACGATCCCAACGGATCTCCACAGGCATCTAGCCACAGGGCAGGTGAAAAAAAGATGCTGTGAACTCTCAACCTCATTGCAGAAGGAACAACAAGGGTTACCAGGCCATTTTCTAGTGCGCATGACCTGTCGAGTAAGCACAGCGTCTTGCGACATTTGCCAAAGGAAGATTTTGATTTTGAGAGGTATCTTGGCTCTCCAAATCCATCTGTAGTGGCACCCACTAATAGACCTCTCCAGCCATTTGTACACCGATTTAGTCAAAAATTTGCCATTTTGATTAAGCCCCCAGGAAACCCAATCACTATCACTAGTCAGTGTTAAGCTACCGACCTTGGCACGGATCATCTTCCATTGGTCAGATAGCTCAGCATTAAGCCCTCGTCTGAAAAAATTGTTAGTGTCCATATGATTCACTTTACTCACCGTGCATTCAGGGTCATTGCATATCGAGAAAAGATGTGGGAATTGCTCCCGAAACGGAGGGAGCCCATTGATGGGATCCACCCACACCCGGGCAATATTACCAGACTCAATATTAACTTTTCTCCCCACCATATAAACCTCTTTCACCTTTAAGAGGGCTTTCCAGCATGGTGAATCAGAGAATCTGACTCTAACCCCAGCAATAGTTTTGTTTACAACATATCTAGCTCGCACAATATCCTGCCATAATCCACTTTGGGTCTCCAATTTCCACCACCATTTCACCATTAAGCTAATATTTTGCTTTCTAAGGTCTTTCACCCCCAGACCTCCTTTGTCTTTGGATCTACAGATCCTGTTCCACCTGACAAGGTGATATCTTTTTTTTTCTTATTACACCCTTGCCAGAAAAATCTACGTCTATGTTTATCCAGCTTTTCAATGAATGTTTTATTCATAAGCCACATAGACATGTGAAAAATGGATAGCTGAGTAAGGACCGAGTCAAGTAATGTTAACCTGCCTCCCATCGATGCGGCATTGCCGATCCAGGCTTCGAACCTTTTTAGGTATTTAACCACAATGAACTCCCAATCAGAGTTGCGTAAGTTTGTGTAACTCACAGGCATCCCTAGGTACTTAATAGGGAAGCTCCCAATATCACAATTAAACAACTCAGCATATTCTTTAACAACAGTGTCATCCCCACCCGCAGTAAGAATTTCGCTTTTCTGGAAATTCACCTTAAGGCCAGACATCATTTCAAAAGTATAAAGAAGCAACTTCAAGTTGACCGCTTTATCTATGTCATGTTCCAAGCAGATTATAGTGTCATCCGCATATTGTAGCACCGCAACCCCATCCTGAATCAGATCGGAAGCTAATCCCGTGATCAGTTTGTTTTTCTGGGCATTCTTAATCATTTTGGTCAGGCACTCCATAGCAAGATTAAACAGGAAAGGAGAGTGTGGGTCACCCTGCCGCACCCCCTTAGCACTTTGGAAGTAGGGGCCCACACAGTTGTTTAGTTTGATGCTGACTGTGCCATTATAAAGAATTTTTTTAACCCAGCCGCACCAGGTTTCATTAAACCCACGCATCTTATGGCATTCCAGGAGAAAATCCTAGTTAACTTTGTCATATGCTTTTTCAAAGTCAAGTTTCAACACTATGCCCACCCTCTTTTTAACATGAGTATAGTTCAGGATTTCATGCAAAGATAACACACCATCCATAATATTCCTCCCTTTAATAAACGCATTTTGAGTAGGACTGATCAACTTATCAGCATATACCTCCACCCTACGGTCCGTTACCTTTGTAATGAGCTTATATGGGCATCTCAGGAGACAAATCGGTCTGAACTGTTGGATTTTGTCAGCTCCAGATACTTTGGGCAGTAAAGTGATCACCCCATAATTAAGACGTTGTACATCAAGCGTCCCATTATGGAAGTGCCTAAACAAGGACATGATATCATCCTTCACTATCTCCCAACATATCTGATAAAATTCAACTGGTATATTATCTGGCCCAGGTGCTCTATTGGTGGCCATGGAGAAGAGAGCTTCTCTAACTTCAGTTTCAGTGAACTCCCGACACAGATCTCTATTATCTTCCTCATTCAACTTTTTGCCATCAGACCAAGTATCAGGGTCCAAATGAAATTGATTGCCCCGAGCTGGGCCGAAAAGTTCTTTATAGAAATCAGTAGCATGGGCAATCAGGTTATCTGTGCCCTCTATCTCCACCTCACCAGCTTTAAGAGAGTGTATAGTATTTTTGTGTTTACGCCCATTAGCAATCTTGTGAAAATAGTCTGTATTAAGATCACCCTTAAGCAACCATCGCTCATGTGATTGTTGAAGCCAGTAAATCTCTTCATTCACCAAAATCTCATGGAGCTCAAAGCTAATATCAATTTTCCTACTGTACAACTCGGGAATAAGGGGCCCATCCTCCTCAAGTTCTTCCAGAATGGCTAATTCCAACCTAAGCTCCTCTTTCAATCTCTTATTATGGCCGAACTTATCCGAACCCCACCCCTTAAAATAGGTTTTGAATCTCTTCAGCTTAATATTTAGGACATCAATGGGGTCTTTAGAGAAGACACCTCGAGCCCAAATTTTACCAACTAAAGGCAGGAATCGCTCGTCCTTGATCCAAGAGAGGTCAAAACGAAATTCACGGGGTTTGGGCGCCTCACGTCCCTCTTCCCCAGTAGCAAGCAGCAAGGGATTATGATCCGAAATCTCACGGACCAACTTCCTAATAGAGACCAGGGGAAACAAGTCCTCCCATTCCTCAGACATCAAAACACGGTCCAACTTTTCCAATGTAGGGTGTGTTTGATTGTTCGTCCAAGTATACTTGCCCCCATTAATATGAATCTCTCTAAGAGCTAGGGTGTTGATAATAGAATAAAACAGATCCGTGGATTTATGGCTAGTCATCTTTTTATTTTTTTCACCAGGGTGCCTGAGAATGTTAAAATCCCCGCCAACAATATAAGGGATCTGCATGCCATTACACATATTAGCAAGCTCCAGCAAGAAATCTTCTTTATGTTCTTCATGTGCAGAGCCATAAACTACCAACAACCCCCAATTAGTTTTATTCTTCTTATCAAAGACAACCACCTGCAGGATGTACTTGCCTTTGTTACAGGCGACCACCTCCAAAGTGTCTTGTCTAACTCCACACAGGATACCTCCAGACTTGCCCTCAGAAGGAACCCAGTTCCATTTGAAAAGGTTAAAGGGGTCAATTCTCCTCAAGCATTTAGGGAAGAAATCTTTTTTCATGGTCTCTTGTAGACCCAGGAAATCTAGGGAATAGTCACTAATAAGATCAGAGAGGCAGGTGGCCATCCCTTTCTTGCCCACCCCTCTGTAGTTCCAGATGAGCCCTCTCATCTGGAACGTTTTTTATTAAATTTGGTCTTAGTAGCCCCACCAGGAGGCGTGGCAGGACTACAACACATCACCCCTGTATCCGAAACTTTTTTCTGGCTTCTAGTCACAGGTCTAGAGAGCTTGACAGTAGGTTTCTTAGGAGTTTTCTTTCTGGGTTTACCAGATGCCATCTTATCATGGACGACCTCATCCTGGTCCAGCCAGGTAAGGTTCACAGGAGCCATCTTCCCCATTCCATTAGTCACAAAAATGTCATCCTCACAACTCTGATCTAAATTAACAGTGTTTACTTTCTCTTCTAAATTCCTTCTAACTTGCTCAAGCTCTCTCAGTACATCAATACAAGCAAAGTCATTATCAGGAATAGCAACTCCCATATCATATATCCTACTAATTAATTCAGCATCAGATAAGACGGCAAAAGAATTCTTATGAGCATTATGAGAGTTACCTTCCAAGTTTTTCTTGCTTGCTAACTTCTCAGCTTTGGCCATCACATGTTCCTGCATCCCCCGAACATTATGCTTGCTGAGTCTGGGCAAATCTTCAGGAGCTAGTGGAGGAGTGAGAATCATTTCATCACTACAATCAGAGGGAGGGAGTTGTACCACATAGTCCTTCGAGATCTTCATCTCAGGATCCACCTCCCCTTCCAGTTCCATGACCTGAGAAGAGTGCATTACAACCTCTGCATATGATAAAATGTACTGAGTAACAGGAACTGTATTCACCTGCACGTTTTGTATTGAGGTGCCATACTCAATAGGAGCATGCCCCACAGTAGTGGTCGCAGGAACCAGCCAGCCAGAGGTATCCTGTTGTTCTTTTTGCCCCAATTCCTCATGGTCCCTAACCATGGATTCAATTAGAAGAGAGTTGTCATCACTCTCAGAAGATGACGACTCCTCATTCTCCTGTGGTATCAAACAACAGGTTTTGCCACCACGGAATGAGGCGCCAAGCTTTTCAAAGACAGGATCATCAAGCTGTCCATCGGCCAGATCATGATCAGCCCGCTTGCGTTTTGGTGTTTGATCAATTTTGTTCACATTATCAATCTGAACAGTAACTGCATTGTCTTCCTCCACAGGATTTCTCACTAGCACCTCTTCCACCTCATAGGTGAATTTATAAAAACGTCCCCCAACATTCCCTCAGCTGAGGCAGGAAGCTGATCTACAAATCTACAACCAATTTTAGCTCTAACTGAGGTTGGACGGTTTAACGAGGCCAAGTCAACTTCCAGAGTGACTCCAACCAGACCACCAACGTAAGCAACAGATTTATCATTATGTTTGTTCAGAGGAATTTTCCCAATCCTAACCCAAGCTACTTCAAGTAGATGTTGGTGAACGTAGCGGAAATTCAAAATTTTCTACGCATCACCAAGATCAATCTATGGAGTAATCTAGCAACGAGGTGAAGGGGAGTGCATCTACATACCCTTGTAGATCGCGATGCGGAAGCGTTGCAAGAACGCGGATGAAGGAGTTGTACTCGTAGCGATTCAGATCATGGTTGATTCCGATCTAAGCGCCGAACCACGGTGCCTCCGCGTTCAACACACGTGCAGCCCGGTGACGTCTCCCACGCCTTGATCCAGCAAGGAGAGAGGGAGAGGTTGGGGAAGACTCCGTCCAGCAGCAGCACGACGGCATGGTGGTGATGGAGGAGTGTGGCACTCCAGCAGGGCTTCGCCAAGCACTGCGAGAGACGAGGAGGGAGAGGGGTAGGGCTGCGCCAAGAGAGAGATGTTCTCATGTCCTTGGCAGCCCCAAAACCCCCACTATATATAGGGGAGGGGGAGGGGCTGCGCCCCCATCAAGGGTTTCCCCCCCAAGGGGTGCGGCCAGCCCTAGATCCATCTAAGGGGGCGGCCAAAGGGGGAGAGAGGGGGGGCGCACCACTAGGTGGGCCTTAGGCCCATCTGAGCCTAGGGTTTCCCCCTTCCCCCCTTCCTGCGCCCTGGGCCCCTTGTGGGAGGCGCACCAGCCCACCTAGGGTCTGGTCCCTTCCCACACTTGGCCCACGCAGCCCTCTGGGGCCGGTGGCCCCACCTGGTGGACCCCCGGGACCCTCCCAGTGGTCCCGATACGTTACCGATAGCACCCGAAACTTTTCCGGTGACCAAAACAGGACTTCCCATATATAAATCTTTACCTCCGGACCATTCCGGAACTCCTCGTGACGTCCGGGATCTCATCCGGGACTCTGAACAACATTCGGTAACCACGTATATCTATTCCCTATAACCCTAGCATCATCGAACCTTAAGTGTGTAGACCCTACGGGTTCGGGAACCATGCAGACATGACCGAGACGTTCTCCGGTCAATAACCAACAGCGGGATCTGGATACCCATGTTGGCTCCCACATGTTCCACGATGATCTCATCGGATGAACCACGATGTCGGGGATTCAATCAATCCCATATACAATTCCCTTTGTCAATCGGTATATTACTTGCCCGAGATTCGATCGTCGGTATCCTGATACCTTGTTCAATCTCGTTACTGGCAAGTCTCTTTACTCGTTCCGTAACACATCATCCCGTGATCAACTCCTTGGTCACATTGTGCACATAATGATGATGTCCTACCGAATGGGCCCAGAGATACCTCTCCGTTTACACGGAGTGACAAATCCCAGTCTCGATTCGTGCCAACCCAACAGACACTTTCGGAGATACCTGTAGTGCACCTTTATAGCCACCCAGTTACGTTGTGACGTTTGGTACACCCAAAGCATTCCTACGGTATCCGGGAGTTGCACAATCTCATGGTCTAAGGAAATGATACTTGACATTAGAAAAGCTCTTAGCAAACGAACTACACGATCTTGTGCTAGGCTTAGGATTGGGTCTTGTCCATCACATCATTCTCCTAATGATGTGATCCCGTTATCAACGACATCCAATGTCCATGGTCAGGAAACCGTAACCATCTATTGATTAACGAGCTAGTCAACTAGAGGCTTACTAGGGACATGGTGTTGTCTATGTATCCACACATGTATCTGAGTTTCCTATCAATACAATTCTAGCATGGATAATAAACGATTATCATGAACAAGGAAATATAATAATAACCAATTTATTATTGCCTCTAGGGCATATTTCCAACAGTCTCCCACTTGCACTAGAGTCAATAATCTAGTTCACATCACCATGTGATTAACACTCACAGGTCACATCACCATGTGACCAGCATCTAAAGAGTTTACTAGAGTCAACAATCTAGTTCACATCACTATGTGATTAACACTCAATGAGTTCTGGTTTGATCATGTTATGTTTGTGAGAGAGGTTATTAGTCAACGGGTCTGAACCTTTCAGATCCGTGTGTGCTTTACGAATATCTATGTCATCTTGTGGATGCTACCACGCGCTACTTGGAGCCATTTCAAATAACTGCTCTACTATATGAATCCGGTTTACTACTCAGAGTCATCCGGATTAGTGTCAAAGTTCGCATCGACGTAACTCTTTACGACGAACTCCTTTTCACCTCCATAATCGAGAAAATTCCTTAGTCCACTAGATACTAAGGGTAAGTTCGACCGCTGTCATGTGATCCATTCCCGGATCACTATTGTACTGAAGGAAATATGCCCTAGAGGCAATAATAAAGTATTATATATTTCCTTATATCATGATAAATGTTTATTATTCATGCTAGAATTGTATTAACCGGAAACATAATACATGTGTGAATACATAGACAAACAGAGTATCACTAGTATGCCTCTACTTGACTAGCTCGTTAATCAAAGATGGTTATGTTTCCTAGCCATAGACATGAGTTGTCATTTGATTAACGGGATCACCTCATTAGGAGAATGACGTGATTGACTTGACCCATTCCGTTAGCTTAGCACCCGATCGTTTAGTATGTTGCTATTGCTTTCTTCATGACTTATACATGTTCCTATGACTATGAGATTATGCAACCCCCGTTTACCGGAGGAACACTTTGTGTGCTACCAAATGTCACAACGTAAATGGGTGATTATAAAGGTGCTCTACAGGTGTCTCCAAAGGTACTTGTTGGGTTGGCGTATTTCGAGATTAGGATTTGTCACTCCGATTGTCGGAGAGGTATCTCTGGGCCCACTCGGTAATGCACATCACTATAAGCCTTGCAAGCATTGTGACTAATGAGTTAGTTGCGGGATGATGTGTTACGGAATGAGTAAAGATACTTGCCGGTAACGAGATTGAACTAGGTATCGAGATACCGACGATCAAATCTCGGGCAAGTAACATACCGGTGACAAAGGGAACAACGTATGTTGTTATGCGGTCTGACCGATAAAGATCTTCGTAGAATATGTGGGAGCCAATATGGGCATCCAGGTCCCGCTATTGGTTATTGACCGCAGACGTGTCTTGGTCATATCTACATAGTTCTCGAACCCGTAGGGTCCGCACGCTTAACGTTACGATGACAGTTTTATTGAGTTTTGATGTACCGAAGGAGTTCGGAGTCCCGGATAAGATCGGGGATATGACGAGGAGTCTCGAAATGGTCGAGACGTAAAAATCGATATATTGGACGACTATATTTGGACTTCGGAAAGGTTCTGAGTGATTCGGGTATTTTTCGGAGTACCGGAGAGTTACGGGAATACGTATTGGGCCTTATTGGGCCATACGGGAAAGAAGGAAAAGAGCCTCAAGGGTGGCCGCACCCCTCCCCTTGGTCTGGTCCGAATTGGACTAGGGAAGGGGGGCGCCCCCTTCCTTCCTTCTCCTTTGCCCTTCCTCTTTTCCTATTCCATATGGGAGGTGGAATCCTACTAGGACTAGGGAGTCCTAGTAGGACTCCACACTTGGCGCGCCCCCTCCTAGGGCCGGCCTCCTCCTCCCTTGCTCCTTTATATACGGGGGCAGTTGGCACCCCAGAGACACAACAATTGATCCTTGAGATCTCTTAGCCGTGTGCGGTGCCCCCCTCCACCATATTACACCTCGATAAACACCATTGCGGAGCTTAGGCGAAGCCCTGCATCGGTGGAACATCATCATTGTCACCACGCCGTCGTGCTGACGAAACTCTCCCTCAACACTCGGCTGGATCGGAGTTCGAGGGACGTCATCGAGCTCAACGTGTGTAGAACTCGGAGGTGCCGTACGTTCGGTACTTGATCGGTCGGATCGTGAAGACGTACGACTACATCAACCGCGTTGTGATAACGCTTCCGCTCTCGGTCTACGAGGGTACGTGGACAACACTCTCCCCTCTCGTTGCTATGCATCACCATGATCTTGCGTGTGCGTAGGAATTTTTTTGAAATTACTACGTTACCCAACAGTGGCATCCGAGCCTGGTTTTATGCGGTGATGCTATGCACGAGTAGAACACAAGTGAGTTGTGGGCGATATAAGTCATACTGCTTACCAGCATGTCATATTTTGGTTCAGCGGTATTGTGAGATGAAGCGGCCCGGACCGACATTACGCGTACGCTTACGCGAGACTGGTTTCACCGTTGCGAGCACTCGTTGCTTAAAGGTGACTGGCGGGTGTCTGTCTCTCTCACTTTAGTTGAACCGAGTGTGGCTACGCCCGGTCCTTGCGAAGGTTAAAACAGCACCAACTTGACAAACTATCGTTGTGGTTTTGATGCGTAGGTAAGAACGGTTCTTGCTAAGCCCGTAGCAAGCACGTAAAACTTGCAACAACAAAGTAGAGGACGTCTAACTTGTTTTTGCAGGGCATGTTGTGATGTGATATGGTCAAGACATGATGTGATATAATTTGTTGTATGAGATGATCATGTTTTGTAACCGAGTTATCGGCAATTGGCAGGAGCCATATGGTTGTCGTTTTATTGTATGCAATGCAATCGCCATGTAATGCTTTACTTTATCACTAAGCGGTAGCGATAGTCGTAGAAGCATAAGATTGACGAGACGACAATGATGCTACGATGGAGATCAAGGTGTCGCACCGGTGACGATGGTGATCATGACGGTGCTTCGGAGATGGAGATCACAAGCACGGTGCTTCGGAGATGGAGATCACAAGCACAAGATGATGATGGCCATATCATATCACTTATATTGATTGCATGTGATGTTAATCCTTTATGCATCTTATCTTGCTTTGTTTGACGGTAGCATTATAAGACGATCCTTCACTAAATTATCAAAGTATAAGTGTTCTCCCTGAGTATGCACCGTTGCGAAAGTTCTTCGTGCTGAGACACCACGTGATGATCGGGTGTGATAGGCTCTACGTTCAAATACAACGGGTGCAAAACAGTTGCACACGCGGAATACTCAGGTTAAACTTGACGAGCCTAGCATATAACAGATATGGCCTCGGAACACGGAGACCGAAAGGTCGAGCATGAATCATATAGTAGATATGATCAACATAGTGATGTTCACCATTAAAACTACTCCATCTCACGTGATGATCGGACATGGTTTAGTTGATATGGATCACGTGATCACTTAGAGGATTAGAGGGATGTCTATCTAAGTGGGAGTTCTTAAGTAATATGATTAATTGAACTTAAATTTATCATGAACTTAGTCCTGATAGTATTTTGCAAATTATGTTGTAGATCAATAGCTCGCGTTGTTGCTTCCCTGTGTTTATTTTTGATATGTTCCTAGAGAAAAATTATGTTGAAAGATGTTAGTAGCAAAGATGCAGATTGGATCCGTGATCTGAGGATTATCCTCATTGCTGCGCAGAAAAATTATGTCCTTGATGCACCGCTAGGTGACAGACCTATTGCAGGAGCAGATGCAGACGTTATGAACGTTTGGCTAGCTCAATATGATGACTACTTGATAGTTTAGTGCACCATGCTTAACGGCTTAGAATCGGGACTTCAAAGACGTTTTGAACGTCATGGACCATATGAGATGTTCCAGGAGTTGAAGTTAATATTTCAAGCAAATACCCGAGTTGTGAGATATGAAATCTCCAAAAAGTTCTATAGCTAAAAGATGGAGGAGAATCGCTCAACTAGTGAGCATGTGCTCAGATTGTCTGGGTACTACAATCGTTTGAATCAAGTGGGAGTTAATCTTCCAGATAAAATAGTGATTGACAGAATTCTCTAGTCACCATCACCAAGTTAGTAGAACTTTGTGATGAACTATAGTATGCAAGGGATGACGAAAGTAATTCCCGAGCTCTTCGTGATGCTGAAATCGACGAAGGTAGAAATCAAGAAAAACATCAAGTGTTGATGGTTGACGAGACCACTAGTTTCAAGAAAAGGGCAAAGGGAAAGAAGGGGAACTTCAAAAAGAACGGCAAGCAAGTTGCTACTCAAGTGAAGAAGCCCAAGTCTGTACCTAAGCCTGAGACTAAGTGCTTCTACTGCAAAGGGCTGGTCACTGGAGGCGAAACTGCCCCAAGTATTTGGTGGATAAGAAGGATGGCAAAGTGAACAAAGGTATATTGGATATACATGTTATTGATGTGTACTTACTAGTGTTTATAGCAACCCCTCAGTATTTGATACTGGTTCAGTTGCTAAAGAGTAGTAACTCGAAAACGGGAGTTGCAGAATAAACAGAGACTAGTAAAAGGCGAGGTGACGATGTGTGTTGGAAGTAGTTCCAAGATTGATATGATCATCATCGCACACTCCCTATACTTTCGGGATTAGTGTTGAAACTAAATAAGTGTTATTTGGTGTTTGCGTTGAGCATGAATATGATTTGATCATGTTTTTTGCAATACGGTTATTCATTTAAGTTAGAGAACAATTGTTGTTCTGTTTACATGAATAAAAACCTTCTATGGTCATACACACCAACGAAAATGGTTTGTTGGATCTCGATCATAGTGATACACATAATCATAATATTGAAGCCAAAAGATGCAAAGTTAATAATGATAGTGCAACTTATTTGTGGCACTACCGTTTAGGTCATATTGGTGTAAAGCGCATGAAGAAACTCCATACTGATGGGATTTTGGAATCACTTGATTATGAATCACTTGATACTTGCGAACCGTGCCTCATGGGCAAGATGACTAAAACGCCGTTCTCCGGAACTATGGAGAGAGCAATAGATTTGTTGGAAATCATACATACAGATGTATGTGGTCCGATGAATATTGAGGCTTGTAGCAGGTATCATTATTTTCTGACCTTCACATATGATTTGAGCAGATATGGGTATATCTACTTAATGAAACATAAGTCTGAAACATTTGAAAAGTTCATATAATTTCAGAGTGAAGTGGAAAATCATCGTAACAAGAAAAATAAAGTTTCTACGATCTAATCGTAGAGAAGAGTATTTGAGTTACGAGTTTGGCCTTCAGTTAAAACAATGTGAAATAGTTTCACTACTCACGCCACCTGAAACACCACGGTGTAATGGTGTGTCCGAATGTCGTAATCGTACTTTATTAGATATGGTGCGATATATGATGTATCTTACCGATCTATCACTATCAATTTTGGGGTTATGCATTAGAGACAGCTGCATTCACGTTAAATAGGGCACCATCAAAATCCGTTGAGACGACGCCTTATGAACTGAGGTTTAGCAAGAAACCAAAGTTGCCGTTTCTTAAAATTTTGGGGTTGCGATGCTTATGTGAAAAAGTTTCATCCTGATAAGATCAAAACCCAAATCGGAGAAATGTGTCTTCATAGGATACCCAAAGGAGACAGTTGGGTACACCTTCTATCACTGATCCGAAGGCAAGACATTCGTTGCTAAAGATGGATCCTTTCTAGAGAAGGAGTTTCTCTCGAAAGAAGTGAGTGGGAGGAAAGTAGAACTTGATGAGGTAACTGTACCTGCTTCCTTATTGGAAAGTAGTTCATCACAGAAATCTGTTCATGTGACTCCTACACCAATTAGTGAGGAAGTTAATGATGATGATCATGTAAACTTCAGATCAAGTTACTACCAAACCTCGTAGGTAAACCAGAGTAAGATCCGCACCAGAGTGGTACGGTAATCCTATTCTGGAGGTTATGTTACTAGACCATGACGAACCTACGAACTATGAAGAAGCGATGGTGAGCCCAGATTCCGCAAAATGACTTGAGGCCATGAAATCTGAGATGAGATCCATGTATGAGAACAAAGTATGGACTTTGATTGACTTGCCCAATGATTGGCGAGCCATTGAGATTAAAATGGATCTTCAAGAGGAAGACGGACGCTGATAGTAGCGTTACTATCTACAAAGCTAGAATTGTCGCAAAAAGGTTTTCGACAAGTTCAAGGTGTTGACTACGATGAGAGTTTCTCACTCGTATCTATGCTTAAATCTGTCTGAATCATGTTAGCAATTGCCGCATTTTATGAAATATGGCAAATGGATAAACAAAATTGCATTCCTTAATGGATTTATTAAAGAAGAGTTGTATATGATGCAACCAGAAGGTTTTGTCAATCCTAAAGGTGCTAACAAAATATGCAAGCTCCAGCGATCCATCAATGGACTGGTGCAAGCATCTCGGAGTTGGAATATACGCTTTGATAAGTTGATCAAAGCATATAGTTGTATACAGACTTGCGGTGAAGCCTGTATTTACAAGAAAGTGAGTGGGAGCACTACAGCATTTCTGATAAGTATATGTGAATGACATATTGTTAATCAGAAATAATGTAGAATTATTCTGCAAAGCATAAAGGAGTGTTTGAAAGGAGTTTTTCAAAGAAAGACCTCGGTGAAGCTGCTTACATATTGAGCATCAAGATCTATAGAGATAGATCAAGACGCTTGATAAGTTTTTTTTCAATGAGTACATACCTTAACAAGATTTTGAAGTAGTTCAAAATAGAACAGTCAAAGAAAGAGTTCTTGCCTGTGTTACAAGGTGTGAAATTGAGTAAGACTCAAAGCCCGACCACGGCAGAAGATAGAAAGAGAATGAAAGTCATTCCCTATGCCTTGGCCATAGGTTCTATAAAGTATGCCATGCTGTGTACCAGATCTATTGTATACCCTACACTGATTTTGGCAAGGGAGTACAATAGTGATCTAGGAGTAGATCACTGGACAGCGGTCAAAGTTATCCTTAGTGGAATAAGGATATGTTTCTCGATTATGGAAGTGACAAAAGGTTCGTCGTAAAGGGTTACGTCGATGCAAGTTTTGACACTAAATCTAGATGACTCTAAGTCTCGGTCTAGATACATATTGAAAGTGGGAGCAATTAGCTAGAGTAGCTCCGTGAAGAGCATTGTAGACATAGATATTTGCAAAATACTTACGGATCTGAATGTGACAGACCCGTTGACTAAAATTATCTCACAATCAAAACATAATCACACCTTAGTACTCTTTGGGTGTTAATCACATAGCGATGTGAACTAGATTATTGACTCTAGTAAACCCTTTGAGTGTTGGTCACATAGAGATGTGAACTATGGGTGTTAATCACATAGCGATGTGAACTAGATTATTGACTCTAGTAAACCCTTTGAGTGTTGGTCACATAGAGATGTGAACTATGGGTGTTAATCACATGGTGATGTGAATTATTGATGTTAAATCACATGGCGATGTGAACTAGATTATTGACTCTAGTGCAAGTGGGAGATTGAAGGAAATATGCCCTAGAGGCAATAATAAAGTATTATATATTTCCTTATATCATGATAAATGTTTATTATTCATGCTAGAATTGTATTAACCGGAAACATAATACATGTGTGAATACATAGACAAACAGAGTGTCACTAGTATGCCTCTACTTGACTAGCTCGTTAATCAAAGATGGTTATGTTTCCTAGCCATAGACATGAGTTGTCATTTGATTAACGGGATCACCTCATTAGGAGAATGACGTGATTGACTTGACCCATTCCGTTAGCTTAGCACCCGATCGTTTAGTATGTTGCTATTGCTTTCTTCATGACTTATACATGTTCCTATGACTATGAGATTATGCAACTCCCGTTTACCGGAGGAACACTTTGTGTGCTACCAAACGTCACAACGTAAATGGGTGATTATAAAGGTGCTCTACAGGTGTCTCCAAAGGTACTTGTTGGGTTGGCGTATTTCGAGATTAGGATTTGTCACTCCGATTGTCGGAGAGGTATCTCTGGGCCCACTCGGTAATGCACATCACTATAAGCCTTGCAAGCATTGTGACTAATGAGTTAGTTGCGGGATGATGTGTTACGGAACGAGTAAAGAGACTTGCCGGTAACGAGATTGAATTAGGTATCGAGATACCGACGATCAAATCTCGGGCAAGTAACATACCGGTGACAAAGGGAACAACGTATGCTGTTATGCGGTCTGACCGATAAAGATCTTCGTAGAATATGTGGGAGCCAATATGGGCATCCAGGTCCCGCTATTGGTTATTGACCGGAGACGTGTCTCGGTCATGTCTACATAGTTCTCGAACCCGTAGGGTCCGCACGCTTAACGTTACGATGACAGTTTTATTGAGTTTTGATGTACCGAAGGAGTTCGGAGTCCCGGATGAGATCTGGGATATGACGAGGAGTCTCGAAATGGTCGAGACGTAAAAATCGATATATTGGACGACTATATTTGGACTTCGGAAAGGTTCCGAGTGATTCGGATATTTTTCGGAGTACCGGAGAGTTACGGGAATACGTATTGGGCCTTATTGGGCCATACGGGAAAGAAGGAAAAGAGCCTCAAGGGTGGCCGCACCCCTCCCCTTGGTCTGGTCCGAATTGGACTAGGGAAGGGGGGCGCCCCCTTCCTTCCTTCTCCTTTTCCCTTCCTCTTTTCCTATTTCATATGGGAGGTGGAATCCTACTAGGACTAGGGAGTCCTAGAAGGACTCCACACTTGGCGCGCCCCCTCCTAGGGCCGGCCTCCTCCTCCCTTGCTCCTTTATATACGGGGGCAGGGGGCACCGCAGAGACACAACAATTAATCCTTGAGATCTCTTAGCCGTGTGCGGTGCCCCCTTCCACCATATTACACCTCGATAAATTCCGTTGCGGAGCTTAGGCGAAGCCCTGCGTCGGTGGAACATCATCATTGTCACCACGCCGTCGTGCTGACGAAACTCTCCCTCAACACTCGGCTGGATCGGAGTTCGAGGGACGTCATCGAGCTGAACGTGTGTAGAACTCGGAGGTGCCATACGTTCGGTACTTGATCGGTCGGATCGTGAAGACGTACGACTACATCAACCGCGTTGTGATAACGCTTCCGCTGTCGGTCTACAAGGGTACGTGGACAACACTCTCCCCTCTCGTTGCTATGCATCATCATGATCTTGCGTGTGCGTAGGAATTTTTTTGAAATTACTACGTTACCCAACATGTACCCCTTGACCAACTCATGGCAAGGCACACTTCATGTGCGGTACACAGCATAGCATACTATAGAGCCTACGTCTAAAGCATAGGAGACGACCTTCGTCCTTTCTCTCTCTTCTGCTATGGTCAGGTCTTGAGTCTTACTCAATACTCACACCTTGTAACACAGCCAAGAACTCCTTCTTTGCTGATCTATTTTGAACTCTTTCAAAATCATGTCAAGGTGTGCGTTCTTTGAAAGTATCATCAGGCGTCTAGATCTATCTCTATAGATCTTGATGCCCAATATGCAAGCAGCTTTATCCAGGTCTTCCTTTGAAAAACTCCTTTCAAACAACCCTTTATGCTTTCCAGAAATTCTACATCATTTCGGATCAACAATATGTCATTCACATATACTTATCAGAAATGTTGTAGCGCTCCCACTCACTTTATTGTAAATACAAGTTTCTAACAAACTTTGTATAAACCCAAAATCTTTGATCATCTCATCAAAGCGTACATTCCAACTCCGAGATGCTTACTCCACTCCTTAGAAGGATTGCTGGATCATTGCATACTTGTTAGCATCTTTCAGGATTGACAAAACCTTCTGGTTGTATCACATACAACCTTTCCTCTAGAAAATCGTCGAGGAAACAATGTTTTGACATCCTATCTGCAAGATGTCATAAATAATGCAGTAACTGCTAATACAATTCCAACAGACTCTTAGCATCACTACGAGTGAGAAAGTCTCATCGTAGTCAACTCCTTGAACTTGTCGGAAAACATCTTAACGACAAGCCGAGCTTTCTTAATGGTGACACTTACCATCATTGTCTGTCTTCCTTTCAAAATCCATCTGCACCCAATAGCCTTACGACTATCAAGTATTTCTTCCAAAGTCTATACTTTGCTTTTATACATGGATCCTCTCTCGGATTTCATGGCCTCGAGCCATTTGTCGGAATCCGGGCCCACCATCGCTTCTCCATAGCTCGTAGGTTCATTGTTGTCTAGCAACATGACTTCCAAGACAGGATTACGTACCATTCTGAAGTAGTACGCATCCTCGTTGTCCTACGAGGTTTGGTAGTGACTTGATCCGAAGTTTCATGATCACTATCATAAGCTTCCACTTCAATTGGTGTAGGTGCCACAGGAACAACTTCCTGTGCCCTGCTACACACTAGTTGAAGCCATGGTTCAATAACCTCATCAAGTCTCCACCATCCTCCCACTCAATTCTTTCGAGAGAAACTTTTCCTCGAGAAAGGACCTGTTTACTTCCAGATCTGAAACAGGAGGTATACCCAACTGTTTTGGGTATTCTATGAAGATGCATTTATCCGCTTTGGGTTCGAGCTTATTAGCCTGAAACTTTTTCACATAAGCATCGCAGCCCCAAACTTTTAAGAAATGACAACTTAGGTTTCTCTAAACGGTGTCGTCTCAACGGAATTGTGTGGTGCCCCTTTTAAAGTGAATGCGGTTGTCTCTAATGCCTAACCCATAAACGATAGTGGTAATTCGATAAGAGACATCATGGTATGCACCATATCCAATAGGGTGCAGTTATGATGTTCAGACACACCATCACACTGTGGTGTTCCAGGCGGTATTAGTCGTGAAACAATTTCCACAATGTCTTAATTGTGTGCCAAACTCGTAACTCAGATACTCATCTCTATGATCATATCACAGACATTTTATCCTCTTGTCACGACGATCTTCAACTTCACTCTGAAATTACTTGAACCTTTCAATAATTCAGACTTGTGTTTCATCAAGTAAATACACTCAGCATCTACTCAAATCATCTATGAAGTAAGAACATAACGATATCCACTGCATGCCTCAGCACTCATTGGACTGCACACATCAAATGTATTACTTCCAACAAGTTGCTCTCTTGTTCATCTTACCGAAAACGAGGCCTTTCAGTCATCTTGCCCATGTGGTATGATTTGCATGTCTCAAGTGATTCAAAATCAAACGAGTCCAAACGATCCATCTGCATGGAGTTTCTTCATGCATATATACCAATAGACATGGTTCGCATGTCTCAATCTTTTCAAAAATGAGTGAGTCCAAAGATCCATCAACATGGAGCTTCTTCATGCGTTTTATACCAATATGACTCAAATGGCAGTGCCACAAGTATGTGGTACTATCATTACTATCGTATATCTTTTGGCATGAACATGTGTATCACTACGATCGAGATTCAATAAACCATTTATTTTTAGGTGCAAGACCATTGAAGGTATTATTCAAATAAACAGAGTAACCATTATTCTCCTTAAATGAATAACCGTATTGTGATAAACATAATCCAATCATGTTTATGCTCAACGCAAGCACCAAATAACAATTATTTAGGTTTAACACCAATCTCGATGGTAGAGGGAGCATGCGATGCTTGATCACATCAACCTTGGAAACACTTCCAACATATCGTCATCTCACCTTTTGTCTAGTCTCCGTTTATTCCGCAGCTTTTATTTCGAGTTACTAACACTTAGCAACCGAACCGGTATCTAATACCCTGGTGCTACTAGGAGTACTAGTAAAGTACACATTCATATAATGTATATCCAATATACTTTTGTTGACCTTGCCTGCCTTCTCATCTGCCAAGTATCTAGGGTAGTTCTGCTTCAGTGACCGTTTCCCTCATTACAGAAGCACTTAGTCTCGGGTTTGGGTTCAACCTTGGGATTCTTCACTAGAGCAGCAAATGATTTGCCGTTTCATGAAGTATCCCTTTTGCCCTTGCCCTTCTTGAAACTAGTGGTTTTACTAACCATCAACAATTGATGCTCCTATTTGATTTCTACTTTTACGGTGTCATACATCGCGAATAGCTCAAGGATCATCATATCTATCCCTGATATGTTATAGTTCATCACGAAGCTCTAATAGCTTGGTGGCAGTGACTATGGAGAACCATCACTATCTCATCTGGAAGATTAACTCCCACTCGATTCAAGCGATTGTGGTACTCAGATAATCTGAGCACACGCTCAACGATTGAGCTTTTCTCCCTTAGTTTGTAGGCTTAAGAAACTTGTTGGAGGTCTCACACCTCTCGACGTGGGCACGAGCCTAAAATCCCAATTTCAGCTCTTGGAACATCTCATATGTTCCACGACGTTTCAAAAATGTCTTCGGTGCCTCAATTCTAAACCGTTTAACATTACACACTGAACTATCACGTAGTCATCAAAACGTGTATGTCAGATGTTCGCAACATCCACAAACGACGCTCGAGGTTCAGCACACCGAGCGGTGCATTAAGGACATAAGCCTTCTGTGCAGCAATGAGGACAATCCTCAGTTTACGGACCCATTCCGCATAATTGCTACTATCAACTTTCAACTAAATTTTCCCTAGGAACATATCTTAGTAGAACTAAAGCGTAAGCTACGACATAATTTGCAAAGACCTTTTGACTATGTTCATGATAACTAAGTTCATCTAATTATTTAATGAACTCCCACTTAGATAGACATCCCTCTAGTCATCTAAGTGATACATGATCCGAGTCAAACTAGGCCGTGTCCGATCATCACGTGAGATGGACTAGTCATCATCGGTGAACACCTCCATGTTGATCGTATCTACTATACGACTCATGTTCGACCTTTCGGTCTATTGTGTTCCGAGGCCATGTCTGTACATGCTAGGCTCGTCAAGTCAACCTAAGTGTTTTGCTTGTGTTCCAAGGCCATGTCTGTACATGCTAGGCTCGTCAACACCCGTTGTATTCGAACGTTAGAATCTATCACACCCGATCATCACGTGGTGCTTCGAAACAGCGAACCTTCGCAACGGTGCACAGTTAGGGGGAACACGTCTCTTGAAATTTTAGTGAGGGATCATCTTATTTATGCTACCGTCGTTCTAAGCAAATAAGATGTAAACATGACAAACATCACATGCAAATCATAAAGTGACGTGATATGGCCAATATCATCTTGCGCCTTTGATCTCCATCTTCGAGGCGCGGCATGATCACCTTCGTCACCGGCATGACACCATGATCTCCATCATCATGATCTCCATCATCGTGTCTTCATGAAGTTGTCTCGCCAACTATTACTTCTACTACTATGGCTAACGGTTAGCAATAAAGTAAAGTAATTACATGGCGTTTTCATTGACTCGCAGGTCATACAATAAATTAAGACAACTCCTATGGCTCCTGCCGGTTGTCATACTCATCGACATGCAAGTCGTGATTCCTATTACAAGAACATGATCCATCTCATACATCACATATATCATTCATCACATCCTTTTGGCCATATCACATCACATAGCATACCCTGCAAAAACAAGTTAGACGTCCTCTAATTGTTGTTGCATGTTTTACGTGGCTGCTATGGGATTCTAGCAAGAACGTTTCTTACCTACGCAAAAGCCACAACGTGATATGCCAATTTCTATTTACCCTTCATAAGGACCCTTTTCATCGAATCCGATCCGACTAAAGTGGGAGAGACAGACACCCGCTAGCCACCTTATGCAACTAGTGCATGTCAGTCGGTGGAACCTGTCTCACGTAAGTGTACGTGTAAGGTCGGTCCGGGCCGCTTCATCCCACGATGCCGCCGAATCAAGATAAGACTAGTAACGGCAAGTAAACTGACAAAATCGACGTCCACAACTACTTTGTGTTCTACTCGTGCATAGAAATTACGCATAGACCTAGCTCATGATGCCACTGTTGCTGAACGTAGCGGAAATTCAAAATTTTCTACGCATCACCAAGATCAATCTATGGAGTAATCTAGCAACGAGGGGAAGGGGAGTGCATCTACATACCCTTGTAGATCGCGATGCGGAAGCGTTGCAAGAACGCGGATGAAGGAGTTGTACTCGTAGCGATTCAGATCGCGGTTGATTCCGATCTAAGCGCCGAACCACGGCGCCTCCGCGTTCAACACACGTGCAGCCCGGTGACGTCTCCCACGCCTTGATCCAGCAAGGAGAGAGGGAGAGGTTGGGGAAGACTCCGTCCAGCAGCAGCACGACGGCATGGTGGTGATGGAGGAGTGTGGCACTCCAGCAGGGCTTCGCCACGCACTGCGAGAGACGAGGAGGGAGAGGGGTAGGGTTGCGCCAAGAGAGAGATGTTCTCATGTCCTTGGCAGCCCCAAAACCCCCACTATATATAGGGGAGGGGGAGGGGCTGCGCCCCCATCTAAGGTTTCCCCCCCAAGGGGTGCGGCCAGCCCTAGATCCATCTAAGGGGGCGGCCAAAGGGGGAGAGAGGGGGGGGCGCACCACTAGGTGGGCCTTAGGCCCATCTGAGCCTAGGGTTTCCCCCTTCCCCCTTCTTGCGCCCTGGGCCCCTTGTGGGAGGCGCACCAGCCCACCTAGGGGCTGGTCCCTTCCCACACTTGGCCCACGCAGCCCTCTGGGGCCGGTGGCCCCACCTGGTGGACCCCCGGGACCCTCCCGGTGGTCCTGGTACGTTACCGATAGCACCCGAAACTTTTCATCCGGGATCCTCCTCGTGACGTCCGGGATCTCATCCGGGACTCCGAACAACATTCGGTAACCACGTATATCTATTCCCTATAACCCTAGCGTCATCGAACCTTAAGTGTGTAGACCCTACGGGTTCGGGAACCATGCAGACATGACCGAGACGTTCTCCGGTCAATAACCAACAGCGGGATCTGGATACCCGTGTTGGCTCCCACATGTTCCACGATGATCTCATCGGATGAACCATGATGTCGGGGATTCAATCAATCCCATATACAATTCCCTTTGTCAATCGGTATGTTACTTGCCCGAGATTCGATCGTCGGTATCCTGATACCTTGTTCAATCTCGTTACCGGCAAGTCTCTTTACTCGTTCCGTAACACATCATCTCGTGATCAACTCCTTGGTCACATTGTGCACATAATGATGATGTCCTACCGAGTGGGCCCAGAGATACCTCTCCGTTTACACGGAGTGACAAATCCCAGTCTCGATTCGTGCCAACCCAACAGACACTTTCGGAGATACCTGTAGTGCACCTTTATAGCCACCCAGTTACGTTGTGACGTTTGGTACACCCAAAGCATTCCTACGGTATCCGGGAGTTGCACAATCTCATGGTCTAAGGAAATGATACTTGACATTAGAAAAGCTCTTAGCAAACGAACTACACGATCTTGTGCTAGGCTTAGGATTGGGTCTTGTCCATCACATCATTCTCCTAATGATGTGATCCCGTTATCAACGACATCCAATGTCCATGGTCAGGAAACCGTAACCATCTATTGATTAACGAGCTAGTCAACTAGAGGCTTACTAGGGACATGGTGTTGTCTATGTATCCACACATGTATCTGAGTTTCCTATCAATACAATTCTAGCATGGATAATAAACGATTATCATGAACAAGGAAATATAATAATAACCAATTTATTATTGCCTCTAGGGCATATTTCCAACAGTAGCCCCTCAGCATCCACATCTTCAGACCAGGGGGAGAACTTAACACTCACACCACATTTTTTGAGCTTAATGAATTCTACAAACAGCGCACGATCCACCTCCCTTGGGTTAGGCATCCTCATGACAAATTTCTGCGGAGCAAAGAACCTAGCAGAGCAGCGCCAACCCTGCCCCACATACACACTCAGCTCATGTTCAATATCCTTAGTTGGAGCAGAGCCCTCTATGATAGTAACAATGATATTGTAAATACGCTCTCTAGGCTGTCTCTCAATATTTATATCTGGGATGAAATGAAACCCTTGCCCCTTAGATTGAAAAGCACACATAACAGGAAGACACTCCCACGGGATGAATTCTTTGCAGATAATATATAAATGCCCATTTTTCTTGCATCGCTCGCAGACCGCTTGAGGGCAACACACAGTAAAGTGGCCAGCCAGATGACAGATCTGACAAACACCAAGGTGAGGAACGATGTTACCAGCAGTTGCAGGGGGAACACCAGCTCGGGGAGGCATGTTCTTGTTGGCGATTTGGTCCATCTTGTCGTCGTTCAGGCGAGTAGGATCAGCATGTGCACCCCTGGGAGAAGCCTCTCCCCTGGGGTCAGTCATGCCATGCTCAACATCCCCCCAGTGATCACGACGAGAGGGATCGAGCCTGCCCACCGCCGCCTCGTCCCACTTCTCCAAGCCCGAATCGCCGGATCCAGATGCCTTCGTCGAGGAAGACTCACCCGCGCCCGTCCCCGCCTTGCGCTTCCACACGTTGGAGTCACGGCCGCGGCCACGGCCGCCGCCGCGGTCGAAACGACCGGCCCCACGGCCATGACGACCCGCGCCAAAGCCATCCCCTCTCATCACGCGTTGGTTGGAGTGGATCTGCTTGGGTTTTGGAAGATGAGATGTGGAACCAGCTACTTGCGCAAACGATCTACGATCACCATGAATCTTCCCCTCCCACCAAGAAAAAGTTTGAGGAACCCTAGATCTGCTCTCACGCGGCGCGTCCCAGAAGTGGGAGAGGCACTCGTCGAGGTCAAAAATGGGAGAAGGGGGCTCGGGCGTAAGATTTATACCATCGGCGCCATCCGGAACCCTAGCCTCTCGCGATCCATGGCGGTTGGATCCCCCCTCTACCACGTGGCGGACATCAGCCGCATGGTGGCCCGGTCCACGCCCCAACAGGCCTGCCCCATCGGTCAGTGGCGGCGGACGTGGCCGTGCAACGCGCCGCACAATCTCCACGTTGCCGTGCGCCGCATCGATCGAATCAATCGCCCGAGGCGGTGAATCGCGCCGGAGATCGGTCGCCGCGGCGATCACCGGAGCCCTGTCACGAACCCTAGCAAAGTGGCATGGGAAGGAGACGAACCCGCCTATGTCGATAGAATCCCCTTCGCGAAGAAACCTCGCATCCACCGTGACACCATTCTCGTCGAGCAGCACGATCCGAAGCGCGTCCTTCCTGAGCCAGATCAACCCATCGGCGAAAGAGATCCGGCGCGCGGTCGCCAGGTCCGCCGCAAAGAACACCGACCACCGCTCGTCGGTGTTGTCCCCCGGGGCAGCGTCGCCCCGCGTGCTCGTCCCGCCGGGGTTCCTGGGGCGCGCGCCGGGCCTCGTGCTCATCGTCCCGGGCGTAGTACGTGGCTGGCTACGGCATTGCCGCCGCTTTGATCGAGAGGATGTGGTGGAGGGAAAATTTTGGTTCCTCGGAGCAGGAGAGGATCGTGGCGAGGCTAGGGGCGGGGGAAACGGGGATTGTTTCTTCTCTTCAGATATCTACGTGCGTATGTATATGTCTCTTTCCCCAGAGCTCGAAAGCGAAGGCCGGTAATACTATAAGAGAATGGATTAGGTGGGCGTCGGTTGAGCTACCGAGCTTGACAGGTTTCTGATTAGTAGTATAAGCAACCTTACACAAATACAGCAGGGACGTGTCGCTATAGTAAATTTTTATGGGGTTTTGCAAAATGTCAGTACGTAGCCTGAATTTTTTCTAGTGCGAGTTGACTTCGCCCGAGGTCGAAGGGTGATGACGACGTGAGGAGCGGTGACGGACGTCGACCCTGGCGTGGCCGAGTGAGGACCTCGCCGGGCAGGCCTGTCGCCGGGGATGAGGACGACGATGCGAGCGGAACGAGATGTGGCGTCTTAGGTGCATGCGAGGAAGCA
>NC_057802.1:586316415-586329474 GCF_018294505.1 Triticum aestivum | reverse complement strand
TCTTTCCCTCAGAAAAAAAAGAGACAAGATAGATCTCAAACGAAAATGCAGTAGAGCACACGATCGCGTTCGGACAGTCGCTCGAGACTGGGGCCACCTACTAGTAGTACTAGACCAGTTAACGCACTGCACCGGTGGTGCCTTCCACGAAGGACGAAGCTGTCATCATCGATCGCCAATAAATTGGAGACTACGTACGTTCACCTGTACCAGAGGTACATAGCGCGAGAGTGTGACACTCTAGGTTAGCAAACCCCCTGTCTAAACTCCCAGAAACACTGGTGCAACTTAATAAAGACATCTAGCTGTCGACAAATACGTCTGCCAAATCAAAGTACAGCACAACCAACACATAAAGGGGGTCTTCTTTGCGTAGAGGAGTAGCTCCAGGATGGGACCCAACCAACATTTTTACTGGTAATATGGGCATGTCCAATGCGGACCTCAAACCGTCCTCAACCGTCCAGACTGCACGGTCCGAACGTGTTTTGCATTCAATGCAGGTCGGTATCCGTTCACGGGCCGGATGTTCTTTTTCTCATAAACCGAAACCAAATCAGGGGTTGTGCGAGTCCGAACCACACACGCGCACGGATCCGTCTGTCCGCCCACCTCCATTAAACCAGCGCCTATGCTGAGGACTCTACTTTGGCGCCCCGAGCACCGCACGTCCGTCCGTGTGACGGCCGGCATAAAACACATCTGCTCGCTATTTAAACGTGGCCAGGCGCTGGGCAAGAACCGCACCACACCTCTGCTCTTCAGCTCCTTGCACCACACCCGCCATGGCCTCCGGCTCCAAAGCCCTGTGGGACGGTCTCTCCGGCGAGCAGAAGAAGGAGCTCTCCTGCATTGCAGCCGGCTGGGTGGCTCGGCGAGCCAGCCGGATACAGACTGGCTTGCCGGCAAGCTCTCCGGAGCCGGCGCCACCGCCATCGCCAGGTTGTCCTCGCCCGTCAAGGCTGGCCGATGCCTTCTCCTAGTAAATCCGTCATGGGCGATGACGACAACACGCCCGACAAGTGAAGAAAAAAGACATGTTCGCGGAGGTTGACACGACGGCTGAGGAATTTGACTAGGGCACTAATGATGACGTCACCAACTCCGCGTCGGCCATGCCCGCCGCCACCGCTGATAGTGAGGAATTGTAGACCATGGGAGGCCTCCGCCACTTGGGTTCCATTAAGGCTACCACCGCTGTCTTGTCAGGCTACACAATCGGTGAGTTACCCGCTTCACGGGGACATAGGCCACGGTGACCGTCTCCCCCCACCCAAAAAACCATCCTTGATATGTGTTTCACGGAAGCGGAGGCTACTTTTCCCCTTTCGTTGAAGCATATCCTTCCGGGGCTTCACGACGGTCTGGTGAGCTTACTGCCGGACTTGGGGAAGACATGTCGTGGGAATGGGGCTCCGCCGCGGTCGGCGATAGACTAGGTTAGGATAGCCTAGCCTAGTCCACTGTAATTTAGTTGAAATAGGCCTGAAATGTAAATGTTTTCGTCAAATCATTCGGTTTGCATGTAATTCGTCCGGTTAGTTGAACGTGGTCTGAATTGTATGTGACCACGGTTGGATAGCCGACCCATGTATATGTGTCTGCAGATTGGTCCCTCGGCCCGTGGACGGATGCGATGTCTGATTTAAGGGTCAGTGTTGACGATGCCCTTAGGTCGCGTCGTCGACAAAGTTAGACCGGTTCTTGGTAGGGGAGCGACAGAGCGGCTCGTTCGAACGGTCAAGGTGGTCGCTCAGTGATCCAAGGACATCGGTACAAATTTTGTTATGTTTGTTTGAAACGCTTCGTATTGCTGGTGAAACATCTACTAGACATGTATTCCCTCCCGTCCCATAATGTAAGACGTTTTTTGGCACTACGTTATGAGACGGAGGAAGTATATTTGTATTTTTTTTCAGAAAAGAAAAAAATGCCGCGTCGTCTGCATGTTTCACCGCCGCCTCCCCGCAGCGGCAGCCTCACAGCGAGCAGCCACGTGTGGAGCGACAGGATAGCTCCACGGCGCGCGCTACCACTTGCGCCGCACCGCACGGTCGGAGCCTGACTCAGATCGCGAGCGATCCAGCTAGCCGACGCCCCGACCCACCAAACCGAACCGCACCAAATCATCATCATCACCAATCAGTCAGCCGTCCCGACTCCCGACCCCCAAAGCCAAAAGCGACGCGAGCGAGTCCCAAACAAAAACAAAAATCAGATCGCCAATACTCTACTCAAACCCTACACAGAAAAGCTTCAATTCTTTTCTCTCTCTCCCCAGCTCCTCTGTTCCTCTCGAGTCTCACCTCGCCCCCTCCTCGCCGCGATCTCTCCCCCCGAACCCACCCCGCGCCTCCTCGATCCGACCCGCCGGTCGCGCGTCGCCGGCGGGGGGCGCCCGGGAGCCCCCTCGTTCTCTCCCCGCGGGGAGCGGCCGCCGGCCGCCGGCGAGCCCGGCCCCATTGGCGCGCGCTTCCCCGCCGGCCCGGGGCGCTAGCAGCGCTTTGTTTGGCGGACGCGAGGCGAGGCCTGGTCGCCGGGCGCGATGGGGCGGGGCTGACGCGGCGCCGATGTCGGACGCATCGTCGGATCTCGGCGGCGCCCGGGCGGGGCCGCTGCCCGTCGTCGAGCGCGACCTCGAGCAGGTGCAGCCGAGAATTGTCAATTTCGCACTTGTCTCTGTCTCTGCTCGCTTACTTGCTGGGCGGCTGGGCGGGTGCAACCGAGGGCGCGCGGATAGATACTTCTGGCGCAGCATGTTCGTTTCTGTGAGTGTGAGTGGGGGGTCTCGTGCTCGCTGGCTTCCGCTCGTGTTTGCTGGGCTCGACGGTGCCGGAATTCACGGGGCTGGACGCTGTTTTCGGGTGTTTTCTTGCTGCTGGAGCCGTCCTCCGTGGTGGAATGGAGCCCCCGAGTGCCGGTTCTGGTGCGGCACCCACGACGCGTGCTGCTTCATCAGGGGAATTCGGGACGCCCGTTTATCGGAGCTTATCTTGTGAGATCGAATCGCAAGACACCCGGTTCATACTATTTTTTTGGTGTGTGTGTGTGTGTGTGTGTGTAGTTGGGTCCCCGAGGGGATTCAGTTCCGGCGTGGGGTGCTTTGCTTGCCTGCTTCCAGCTGAGCTCGCGCTGGGGTGCAGAGACGACGAGCAGTCGATGTAGTTTTACTCAGCCAGCGCTCATGTTGGCCTTGGGTACACAAATGCGTTTCTGGATGTGCAGATTGCTGCTATGCATTGCGCTTCTGTAAATTCAGCTCCCCTGCTTCTTTTTAGATGGTGAAATCAAGGCAAGAGAGCAAGTGTTGCTCAGTGAAAATGTCAATCTGAGGAACTAGCAACCAGTTATATCTGTTATCTCAAATCAGTTGCTGTATGCCTTGCGTGTTTCATTCCTTCAGTTTACTCCCCCCCTCCGTAGATTAAGCTCCGTACTCAAGGCCATATACTTTTGATATCAGCTTCTCAGGGCTACACATTCAATAGGACATATATACCCTTTAGTTGCTTCTGATAACTGATGAGATATGACTTGGGAATTCCTTTATATTATTCGGGACAGTCATATTTATTTCTAAAAACACTTCCATGACTTCGAAACATTTGATGGTTATGCCATGCTATTTTGCTTTCCCATTTGGCATCCGAAAGTCTGATGTTCCTTATAAGTTTATTATATTTGTATGATATCTTGAAATGCCAGACGAGGCCTGATACAGCCTTTCTCTTGGTCGATTCTGGCTTTTGGCAGGCTATCACTGCTCTCAAGAAAGGAGCCTACTTATTGAAATATGGGCGTAGAGGGAAGCCGAAATTTTGTCCATTTAGGCTATCCAATGTGAGATTATTTCCGCTCCGTAACTTCGTATTTCTGAAGTTCTTCCTGATTGTCTCACTTGTAAGGAGTGTTCTTTGTTTCTACAGGACGAGTCTGTATTGATATGGTTTTCAGGGAAAGAGGAGAAGCATCTAAGGTTGAGCCATGTGTCCCGGATAATGCCTGGCCAACGGACTGTAAGTTAATTATCCTAATAATGAAATTTCCAGAAGGGGGTCCTATCAGTGTTTGTAAACATCATGATGAACTTTTTGACCTGACTTGCTGTTGGTGTTTGCTTGCCAATTCTCTGTGATGCGTATGTAGGGAGCTTTTACTCTGAATCACAATTCACAAACCTTCTAGAGAACCTTTTGGTTAATGAATGCAATCATTACTGGGGAGTGGGGACAGCCGCTTGAATTATCTTTTGCTTGCTCTGTAGTAAACTGATTTGCAGAGTTGAATTGCTTCTCCTGATATTCTACAGCTGGACGAGTAGGTTTCAGCTTGGACGAGTTAGATTTCTGCTTTATCAAACTTTTGAGGCCGGGTAGTACTCAATTTTGCATTTGAATAAGTCTGATTAATGCTGCATTTGCATAATTTGGCTCAATATAGATTTTTTGGCATGAATTTGAAACTGTCATAAGTTGATTATTCTGCTGGGGAAGTTACTTAGCTTCTGCATGAATTCCCTTGTAATGGTACGATTGCTTAATCTTTGTGGTGCCATACTTGATCGTGGTCGTTAAGTACCCCCCTTGTATTGAAGTTGCTGTGTAATTGTACTAACTGGACCTTCATTCTTTCATTTCTGGAATGTAGGCAATATTTCAGAGGTACCCACGACCTGAGAAGGAATGCCAGTCCTTTTCTCTAATTTCGCATGACAGGTCACTGGACATTGTAAGTTTGCCATCCACATTCCATGTTTATTTCTGCCCGTTCTCTTCCTTTTGTGCTTATACAAGTGTCATGCTTACATGGTAATATTAATTGACTCAATGATGTCAGATATGTAAAGACAAAGATGAAGCAGAAGTGTGGTTTGCTGGGCTGAAAACGTTGATTTCACGAAGTCATCAAAGAAAATGGAGAACTGGCTCAAGAAGTGATACCATTTCGTCTGCTGCAACTAGTCCAAGGACTTACACGCGACAGAGTTCTCCGTTGAGTTCTCCTTTCAGCAGCAGTGACAGTCTCCACAAGGTAGCATTTACTATCCCTGTCTGAATATGTGAATTTGAATTATATTCTTTTTTCAAAATTCTATGAGATGATACTTCTTTTTCATCATGTTGATAATACCATTACTTCATGAAGATGAGTTCTGATAGATGCTGTACACCAGGATTTCAATGAAAACTACCGGTTCCGTAGTCCATATGGGAGTCCACCAAAGAATGGCTTGGAGAAGGCCTTTTCTGATGTTGCGTTATATGCAGCTCCCCCCAGGGGCTTCTTCCCATCAGATTCTAATGCAGCATCAGTCCACTCTATGTCTTCTGGACAATCAGATAACACAAATGGGAATTCCGGAGGTATCCCAATGGATGCTTTCCGGATCAGTTATTCAAGTGCAGTTAGCTCTTCAAGTCATGGTTCTGGTTATGATGACGGTGACGCTTTAGGTGATGTTTTAATATGGGGAGAAGGAACCGGGGAAGGAATTCTTGGTGGTGGTAACTCAAGAATTGGAAGTTCCTCAGGTGCAAAAATTGATTGTCTTGTACCTAAACCATTAGAGTTTGCTGTGCGGCTTGATGTGCAGAATATATCTTGTGGAGGAAGGCATGCTGCACTCGTCAGTAAACAAGGCGAGATCTACTCCTGGGGTGAGGAATCAGGTGGGCGGCTTGGTCATGGTGTAGATTGTGATGTGGCGCATCCGAAACTCATTGATGCTCTTACTCATATGAACATTGAGCTGGTAGCATGCGGTGAGTACCACACCTGTGCTGTTACACTATCTGGAGATCTGTATACATGGGGGGACGGCGCCTTCAAATTTGGGCTTTTGGGTCATGGTAATGATGTCAGTCAATGGGTACCAAAAAAGCTGCATGGGCCACTGGAGGGTATACATGTTTCATCAATTTCATGTGGCCCTTGGCATACAGCCATAGTAACTTCTGCTGGGCAGCTGTTCACATTTGGAGATGGCTCTTTTGGGGTTCTAGGCCATGGAGACCGTGAGAGTCTCTCAGTCCCCAAGGAAGTGGAATCTCTCAAAGGGCTTCGGACAGTGCGGGCTGCTTGTGGTGTTTGGCACACTGCTGCAGTTGTAGAAGTCATGGTTGGGAATTCAAGCTCTAGCAATTGTTCATCTGGCAAGATATTTACATGGGGCGATGGCGATAAAGGCCGTTTAGGACATGGTGATAAGGAATCAAGACTTGTGCCGACATGTGTGGCTGCTTTGGTGGAGCCCAATTTTTGTCAGGTTGCTTGCGGTCATTCCTTGACAGTGGCTCTTACAACATCAGGAAATGTGTACACAATGGGGAGTGCTGTATATGGTCAACTTGGAAATCCACAAGCAGACGGTATGCTTCCTGTACGTGTTGAAGGAAAGCTACACAAAAACTTTGTCGAGGAGATCTCCTGTGGTGCTTATCATGTAGCTGTTTTGACCTCTAAGACCGAGGTCTACACATGGGGTAAAGGTGCAAATGGTCGGTTAGGTCATGGCAATACTGATGATAAGAATACTCCTACGTTGGTTGAAGCGCTAAAAGATAAGCAAGTCAGAAGTGTTGTTTGTGGAACTAATTTCACTGCAGCAGTATGCATTCATAAATGGGTATCTGGAGTTGATCAATCAATGTGCTCAGGATGCCGTCAGCCTTTTAACTTGAGGAGAAAACGTCATAACTGCTATAATTGTGCTCTGGTATTTTGTCATTCCTGTAGCAGTAAAAAATCTCTGAAGGCTTCATTGGCACCAAATCAAAGTAAACCCTATCGTGTTTGTGATAGCTGCTACAGCAAGCTGACTAAGGGACCCGGATCAGACATGTACCCTTCAGCTAAGCAGGGAGCTGTTGTACAGGGATTCAGTGACACGGTTGATGAGGAGCTGGAAACAAGGTCAAATGCTAAATTGTCAAGAATATCTTCGATGGAATCTTTTAAGAACATGGACAGTAGATATTCAAAGAAAAACAAGAAGTTCGAATTTAACAGCACTCGCCTGTCCCCTGTTCCAAATGGCGGTTCAAGATCCTTCAATCCTGTGTTTGGATCTTCAAAAAAGTTTTTATCAGCATCTGTCCCTGGATCCAGAATTATTTCTAGGGCCACATCACCTGTTTCAAGAAGGTCAAGTCCTCCACGTTCTATAACACCAACACCTACTTTGAGGAGTCTAACTTCTCCTGGAGGTGTCATCAATGGCACCAAGCCGACAAATGATAGCCAAACTCAAGAAGTTCTAAGTTTGAAGTCCCAGGTTCACACCATGCTGTGTTTTCTCTGTTGTTAGTGTCCTAGAATTTCAGCTTACTTGTTGCAGAGATGTGTCAATTTCTAGTGCTAGCAGGCAGCATTATTAAGTGCGTTCCTGTTTACCCCTGGGAGTCTATGCCTCTATGGTGTACTTAGTTATACACTCTTGTTAACATTAACATGATAGATATTACTCGTTCGACTGTACCAGATAATTCGATACTAACTAACTATCAATCTATTTAATATGGAAGCAGTTCTAAGCACTACCTAGGTATACCTGTTATCTCGTCAAGTTTGATGATGCAAAAAATCAAGCAAAGTTCTCTTAGAAGTGAGGATTTGTTTGCTGTTATATAAAGGCGTAAAGCTCTTCACTGCCAGGTGGACAATCTTACTAGGAAGTCTCAACATCTCGAACTTGAGTTGGAGAGAACTACCAAGCAATTGAAGGAAGCTATTGCCATTGCTGGGGAGGAAACCGCGAAGTGCAAGGCAGCGAAGGAAGTAATCAAGTCACTGACTGTACAAGTAAGATTGCTTATTCTGTTTGTATATATGCAACATTTTCATCTACGTACAAGGCCATATAATCAATTTATAATAACATCAACTGGACGAGGGAAATATCTGCAACTGTGATCCATATCTAGCTCATGTTTTATCTTGTGTATGCTCTGCCAAGGCATGAAACCTGAATTGAATGGTTTTTGGTATCGCGCAAAATCGAACTGTTTCAATAATTAGAATCAATTAAAAGTTGCAATCTCACATGATCCAAGTATCTATTAGCCGGAATTGGTAAAATTATTGTTTGCTAGAAAGAGAGAGCTTTTGTCACTCCTGCCACATGTTTATGGCTATTGTCTAAGTGTTGCCAGTTTCTCTTCCATGATAGTTGAAGGGGATGGCCGAGAGGTTACCTGGAGGAGTAGCCAAGAACGGCAAGCTACCACCCCTTCCTGGAATTCCTATACCAAGTGACATATCAGCCATAGTTACCGAAAGTTTGGGCAGCCCAGGAAGTTCCGGGGAACAAGAACAAATTTCAGATGATCCTAACGGATTGCTTGTTTCTAATGGATCAAACTCTGTTAGGAACAAGGAAGGCCATCCAGAAATGACCAATAATGGAAGTGTACCACCCGATGCAGAATCCCACCACGAGGCCGAATGGGTAGAGCAAGACGAACCAGGTGTTTATATCACTCTCACTGCCTTGCCTGGAGGGGCCAGGGATCTCAAGCGAGTTCGGTTCAGGTAAATGCATTCGATTCCTATTGTAAAGAGAACTTTTATATCGACTCCTGTACCTTTTCATCTTGTCGCCCATTCGTGTTGAGTTGGTTCATCGTTTCATTATTCGCCTTTGTGGCTGCAGCCGTAAGAGGTTCAGTGAGACACAGGCGGAACAATGGTGGCAGGGGAACAGGGCAAGGGTGTACCAGCAGTACAATGTTCACATGGTTGACAAATCGGTTGCCGCCATGGATCGCGATATTGCGACTCATTGACTTGACTTGGACAAAAAAAAAAGAGACTTCATTGCAATTGGAGTTGAGGCCACATACGGTACGTGAGGGCTCTCTTGTCAGTCAAGGTTTTCCGCTAACGTGGCTACCATTTAAGTTGGCCCATGACAAGAGATTCTGGCTGTTAGTAGAGACAAGACAAGTTTTTAGCTTTACACAATTATTCTCTCTACCATTTTCTGAAAAAGTAGATTGCTCATGCAGAAGTAAAATGTAAATGTCTGGTAGATGTTACTGCCTTGTAAATGCTTATGCAGACACATCAGTTTTATAATACCATTTACTAATTTTCCCCTAGAAAGTTATTGTACATACCTAATTAACATCGAGAGCTCGCGAGCATGTCTCTGGTGAGTTTAAAATATCATTTACTGATTTGAAGTCTGCAAGAGTTTCAGAAGTGCGTTTTAATTTGACGCGCAGAAAAAGTGTGGTTTAATTTGACAATACTGTCTCAAGATTGGATCTAGTACTTTTTTCCCCCTCTAGGCCTGGGAAGTATCGGAGCAGATGTTTTGCAAACTCCGGCCTAGTCCCGATTTGCCTGCGCCGGATCCCTTCTCCCTCCCCTCCTTCTCTAACCCTAGGTGCGAAATCGACACCTTGAGGCGCCGTCTTGTGAAGTGCTCACAGCCAGGTGGGCAGAATACCTATACGCGCTGGGAGGCTGACTCTAGTGCTGAAGAAGCGAACGGCCACGCTAAAATATGGAGAACAACTCGCAAAAAATTCCCAAAAATGTCCGTGTGAGGGATTGAACACACGACTTCAAGTGATTGAACCAGTTAGCCGATTGTGTTCATAGACTTGTTTGTCTAAAATGCCAGCTCATTTTATATGAACTATACGCAGTAAAGAAAATATTTTTTTTGAAAATTTGAACGTGGTTTTCTTTTTCAGAAAAGTAAATATATTTACAAAAACGAACATTTTCAAAATTTTCTCAAAACTTTTAAAAACTCGGATATTTTTTGGGAATCTCAAACTTCTTTTTTGTAAAAAAGGAACAAATAAAAAACGAGAGCATTTTTGGAAACTACGAGCAACTTTTTCGAAATGCTAACATTTTTTTAAAACAGGAACAGAATTGATAAACTCTAACATTTCCTGAACGTTTTTTGAATTTGCGAACAAATTTGTGGACACATTAACATTTTTTAAATTTTTGAAAACAGAAACAATTTCTGAAATATACGGACATTTTTTGTACTTGTGAACAAAACTAAAAATGCAACCACCTTGATAAGTTTTAATCTTTTATGAATTTTAGATTTTAAAATAATAAGTGAACAAATTTAAAGTCCTAAAACGTTTTTGGGATTTCTGAACAAAATTTTAAAACAGGAACAAAATTGATAAAATCTAATATTTCCCGGGCATTTTTTGAATTTGCAAATAAATTTTGGAAATATTAACTTTTTTTATAGTTCTGAACAATTTTTGAAAACATGAACATTTTCTGAAACCCGCAAACATTTTTTGAATTTGTGAACAAAATTAAAAAAATGCAAACATTTTAAGAAATTTTAATCTTTTATGAATTTTTGAATATATTTTGAAAAGAGGTCAACAAATTCTAAAGCACTACCATTTCCCGAACATTTTTTGAATTTGCGAACAAATTTTGGAAACATGAATAATTTTTAATCTGTGAACAATTTTTGAAAATGAGGATATTTTCTGAAATCCGCCAATACAATATTTTGTGAAGTTGTGAACAAAATTAAAAATGGAAACATTTTAGAAATTTTAGTATTTTAAATTTTTTCGAAAACAAGTGAACAAATTTTAAAGCACCAAAACATTTTTGGAATTTCTGCACAAAATTTGGAAACAGGAAAAAAGTCTGAAAAATGAACAGATTTGAAGAAATACAAACATTTTTAAATTCCATAAAATTTTGTTGAAGAAAGAAATAAACGTGAATAGGAAAAATGAAAGAAAATTTAAAAGGAAAAAAAGAAACATGAAAAAATAAAAAGGACAAAATAAAAATAAAAAACAGGTATAAGAAAAAAAGAAAAAAAGGAAAAATAAAACCCGGTCCAGGAACTTGTAGAAGGTTACCGAAACCAGTTAAAACCGGCCGGGAATCCTCTAGAAGGCTCCCAAAACCAGAACCTGAAAGCTGTACGCCATAGTTGGGCCGGCCCTTATCGCTCGCTAGTGCGATTTATTACTAGTTGTTATATAAATGTGTAGCAGCTTGAGGCCTTAGGGGAATGCATTTTCCGCCTGATATGCAAGTTGAGCTCGTTGCAAGGAGAAGGGGCTCAATGGAAACAAATAATTGAGGCTTAATGCAGTCTATTGCAGGAGAAGGGCTTTAGGGCATTTCTAACCAAACTCCTAAAATTTAGCCTCTCAAATGTCTCCTCAAACCTTTACTCCTCAAACCTTAACTCAAGGATCTCTTGCCCACGGGTGGGGGTGTGATACAAGAGCAATTCAACCGATGGCCTGGTTGTGTTGATCAAATCAACATTGCACCACAGAGTGGGTTGTCAATCAACGAGTATGGGTCTATCATCCAAGACCTATAAGCACAACGCAACGAAAAAGGGTGCAATCCATTCATATTGCTTCATTGCTACAAGGAGCTAGTTGGCAATGAGAAGTGGACAAGGAGAGACTACGAAATCATACCGAAGAGGGCAAAGAATTATCATACCCGTTGATGTAGAGGAGGAGGATGAAAATCCTCATGCAAGGCCAGATGTGCAAACGATTTCAGAAGAAAGGACGAAGAATGGAGGCGTCGACGCCTAAAAATAGTATCTTTGTGCTTCGACCGAGACCAACAAAGCATTCACGGCCGAACAAAAATAAGAGGAGACAAGGTGGAACAAGCTCAAATTGATGGAGGATGAGAAGTGGAGAGCAAAGGTGGCGGCACGGCGGTGCACCCGCGCATCCCCGGCTTCAGTGACGACACGGTGGCAGATCCGCCCATCCGCCCCAACCGACCTTCATCGAGCCTTCTCTGGATCTCCAGTACAGTGAGCTCTCAAATGTGATAGGCCCTCACGCCCATGGATTTTGGTTGTACTTTATTTGTTTTGGATGTATAGTTTAGTCAAACTGTTACTATTATGGTGTTTTACTAGCCTACTAACCAATGATGAAACTTACATCTTTGCCTCTATTGACTGTAGAGCACATACTGATGTGTAATGAATCCCAACTATGCCTAAATGAAAAATGTATCGACGTGTAATGAAACTCAAGTAGGTCTAAACAAAATATGTCCTTTGCACCTAGCTAATCCACACAATGAGTATTCTCTTGATGAGTAACAAGTTTGCTTCCAGAGCAGTATTGCCGCCTTTTGGATTCGTTTGATCAACTTATTATCTAGAGGTAGTTATGATCCCAAAAGCAGGTATAATTATTTGAAGTAAACTTCATTTAATTCAATCATACACATGTTAGGCCCACTGCACAAGATGACAAGGTCTTAACTCCTCTACCATGCATCTTCAGTAATGTGAGTATTTTGTGCATGTCACAAAAGATTTATATCGAAATGTAGTGGTGATTGCATGAAGAGGCACGACCGGTAAACTACACGGGACGATGCCATAGTATAAGCACATCACAATAGACTTATGTTTGTAGATTTAACAAGTATGTTCATACGATTCGGTGTGAAGTGTCTAATTGTACATCTTGGCTATGACCCCCAATGATATGCATGTATTATGAAAAGAAAAGTGCTTGCGGAAATGAATGTTATATGACGGTCGGATCATGTTTGTATATTTTGTTAATTTTGTTTACATGCTCTGTTATAAAATAGAAATATTAAATTCAGTGAAAAAGGTAATGGAGGCGGTCGTATGGAGGAAACCACCTAGGCCCCTAAACTCATGGGAAGTGGTTGTTCTTATGGAACAACCTGTGCCCTGGAAACATTGAAGGCCGTTTCAGGAGCTGTCGCCGTGGTGCCAAATATTAGTGACACATGCTTTGAGGTGGAATGGGCAACCACCGCCGTCCCATGTACGAATCATCTCCAAAGCCCGATTCCATGCTAGTGGTTTATATAGATATGTAGCAGGCTGAGGCCTTGGGGGAATGCATTTCCGTCCGATATGCAAGTTGAGCTTGTTGCAAGGAAAAGGGGCTCAATGGAAACAAATAATCGAGGCTTAATGCTGTCTAATGCATGAGAAGGGCCTCCGGGCAATTCTAACCGAACTCCTAAAATTTAGCCCCTCAAATGTCTCCTCAAATCTTTACTCCTGGATCTCTTGCC